>NC_044983.1:62829320-63087871 GCF_008728515.1 Papio anubis
ATTGTACAACATTGTGAATGTACTTAATGCCACTGGATTGTATGCTTGAAATGATTAAAATGGTAGGTTTTATATTATATATATTTTACCACAATAAAAATTAATATCCATTTTTGTGAAATCAGAAGTGGTTTAACTTCAGAAGTTTTTAGGAATTTCATCTTATCTGAATGCTCTTTGATAGAAAACTAAAAAAAAAAAAAAGAAATGTCATCCTGAGCAACACATGGCCCTAATAATTTTTTCTCAGAAACATGTTATATTAACGATATTCTTATATGCTAAGAAAATCATGTTGCTGGTTTTCTTAGACTGAAAATGATGCATTAAAATTGTTGTTGGTATTTATTTTTATAGAAATTAGTATATAAGTGAAGAAGTAAAGATAATTAGCTTTGCTTTAATTTTGCTGTTCTTGAGAAAGCAAGATGCTAAACAATGCTGGACTACTTATCTTAATGGGGGAAAAAGTAAATGTAATGCACACATGCATATAAATATGTATATGATAATATTAAAGTATCTGTTTATAGATGCATTAAAAAACTGTCTGCACGGAGACAAGAAATAACAATGTTTGTTGTTCTGGACAGGAGAACAGGGTGGCTAGCGCTCATGGATGAGAATAATATTTTTGATAATATTTTTGATTATGTGAATGTATTATCTATTGAGACATTTTAGTAAAAAACTTACCCTAATCCTAGTCTCCGAATCAGCATAATTGTGTTCCTTCTTACTATGCTTTGTTACAGGAAGTAGAACTTTGAGACTGGTTTGAAAATGAATTATATTAAGAAGTTGTTTTTTTTTCTAGGAATTGATTATGGATTAAGTTTACCACTTGGGGACGACTATGAACGGAAGAAACATAAATTAAAAGAAGAATTGCGGCAAGATTACAGACGTTATCTTACTCAGGTAGCGAGTTCTATTAATGAGTTGGGTTTAATGTTTCAGAATTCAGCTCCTAAATTTGTTTTCATAAGGTATTAGTCATATGTGTTAATGTTTAGGTTTTCAGTGGTACTAGCAAAGTAGTATTATAGTCAAAGTTAAGTGGCATATATGACATTGATAGAGAAAAAATATTGCTGAGAACTGGCGCCATAGATTAATACAGACTTTTGACCTTTTGACTAAGGCAGTGGATTCTAATTTTAAGTGAGATCGTTAATTATGGTTTTTCATGTTTTCTGTAAAGTTGTCATGGTTTGAAGTAGTTCAATCATGGTTTCCCTCTCTTCTACACCCCCCAACTATGTATTAAAATGACATGTGGAGTTCTAGTTGCTAATTGTTTTCCTATGAGCCAAGCTTATACAGTTACATTTAATTATTTAGCCACTAAAGCTTTTGTTTTATGATCTCATGTTTTACTTAGTAGAACTCTTTAGTGTTTTTGTTAAATTATATAATGGCCGACGTAAAGCTTTATTGTAAGTTTTAAATTTAGGTCATAAAATTATTATAAACAATCACGATGTTTGTTGTGATCTCAAGATATTCTTTAATTTTTTACTGCTTTATGTTTGTTCCAAATGTACAAACTGTCTCTTATTTATTCTGATTTACACACGGAGAGAATGAACTTTGACTGAATACACTTTGTCAATGGTTTGTTTCCCTTGACTTTAGGGCATTACACAAGGGAAAAGAAAGGTAGGGTTGTCTGCAAAATGTCCTCCTTCAGTTTTTGCTTTCTCTCTTTTTTTTTTTATGATCTAGTAGCTTGCAATTGTTTGCATTTATGAGATTCAAACCAATTAGGAAAATGGGTTCATTTGTGATTTTGAGATGTTTGAATGGCACCACTTTGTATTCTTGCTTTTAGCAGATGACAGCGTACACATTATAATTTTCTGTTAATATAGTCATTACTTTTGATTCCTGCTTTGCGTTTGTGTTTATTGCTTTCTTATGCGTTCTTTTTGAATATTCTGCAGTTAAGTCTGTTTTTAGCATGCAATTTTTCGTTTCTTAAATTATGCTAATCACAGTAAGATTAATAGAGTAGTAGAATATCCAAGATATTTGAACTACATGTTGTCAGAATTTGGATTACTCTGTTTTTGCAACAAAATCTGTAAATTACATTTGTCCATTTATATTAGAAAACAAAGAGAAACAGTTTATGGTTTTACAAAACTGGTTTTAAAAAGAATCTCACGGATTCACCATTCAACTAACGTATTTTAAACACTTATTATGAAGATGTATCAGGTATGCATCCTGTCTTCAAGAGGCTTAGAATTTAGTTGTAGAGATAGCATTCATACAATTCAGAAAGTGGTAACTACAAGAAGGATATAATGATCAAGAAAGTCCTCATAGTGGGAATTTCTATTTTGTGAGGCAATCTAGATTTGGATGATCTAGAGAGAGAATCAAAGTGAGAAAGCTTTTCAGATGGAGAGCATAGAGTAAAGGGGGACCCAGAGGGTAGACTTTAGCTTTGTATGAATGAGGCATATTAGCTTTACCAGCCTGACTGGGTCAGAGTATCATTCTTTTTGAGAGTAGTAAGGAATAACGATGTGTATAGGATAGGATCAAATTAGAAGGCAGTGGATTTTTAACTGGTTATATGTGATAGGTAGTGATAAGCATCATACTTTCTTAAATAGCCTGTGAAGAGCATGGTAACTGTGTTTTAAGACAGTTCTGCATGTAGAGACTGTCATCTTTTTGTCTTAAATTGCTGCTCAACTTGTTAACTGATTTCCTTGTGCTAATTTTCACTCCAGGATAAAAATTCAAATTCCTTAGCATGGCACATGTCTTTCATGTTCCAGCCTGACTCCCTGGGCTTATATCTCATTATCTTCCCCTTCGCTACCTCTTCTTCTTAGGTGGAGTTTTCTTCTGGTATCAGATATTTACTATTTTCTCTTGTAGGTTTTGCATTACTCCCTAGGTAAGATTTTTTAAACAGATAGTGGTGGGGGACATAAGAAGAAATTGCCTTCATGAAAGTAGAAATCTTTAAATTCAAAGGGATGTGAAGGAGTTTTTTTTTAGATTTTTTTGTTTGCGTGTGTGTGTGTGTGTGTGTGTGTGTGTGTGTGTGTGTGTGTGTGTTCTGAGACAGTCTTGCTCTGTCGCCCAGGCTGGAGTGCAGTGGTACGATCTTGGCTTACTGCAATCTCCACCTCCCGAGTTCAAGCGATTCTTCTGCCTCAGCTTCCCGAGTAGCTGGGACTACAGGCGTCCACCACCACGCCCAGCTAATTTTTTTGTGTTTTTAGTAGAGCTGGGGTTTCACCTTATTGGCCAGTCTGGTCTCAAACTCCTGACCTTGTGATCTGCCCATTTCAGCCTCCTAAAGTGCTAGGATTACAGGCATGAGCCACCGCACCTGGCCAGTTTTTTAGATTATTAAGAATATAGTCGGCCAGGCATGGTGGCTCACGCGTGTAATCCCAGCACTTTGGGAGGCAGAGGTGGGCGGATCACGAGGTCAGGAGATCGAGACCATCCTGGCTAACACGGTGAAACCCCGTCTCTACTAAAAATGCAAAAAAATTAGCCTGGCGTGGTGGCAGGCGCCTGTAGTAGTGGCAGGTGCCTGTAGTCCCAGTTACTCGGGAGGCTAAGGCAGGAGAATGGCGTGAACCCCGGAGGCGGAGCTTACAGTGAGCCGAGATCAGGCCACCGCACTCCAGCCTGGGCGACAGAGTGAGACTCCATCTCAAAAAAAAAGAAAAAGAAAAAAGAATATAGTCTTGTAGAGGAGCAGTATTTCCTGAAAATTAGAGAGAGTCTTTTGTTCACATTTGAGAAGGTGGGAATGGAAGGGAAAGCAAGAGAAAAATAAAACTACACAGAATATAGGGAGCTGGCTGCAGCTTCCTGGACCCCCTGAAATATGTATGGTTTCCAAGTCCCACTCATATCTCTTGTGGCTTCCAGACTTGGATTGCATGGATATTTGAGTTAAAAAAAGAAAATCAAATCTTTTAATTTTGCCAAGAAGAGTTATTAAAACAAACAACTACCATCTTTTTTCCTGTTTTAATTAATTTTTTTTTTCCTGAGCCCTTCCTGCCCAGAGATGATTTCCTGTTTTTAGGATAAAAGATGCTTGACCGTCTAAACACAGAAAAGACATGTTCTCACGGGAACAGTTTTTAAATTGAGTCAGTTAATTAATATCTCCAGCCCAGACCTCCATCCTGAACTTCAGACTTTTCTAGCTGGCTGCATAATTCACATTTTCACTTTGAAATCTACCTATTATCTTATGTAGACCATGTCCAAAAGAGAATTCTTGATTTTTGTTCTTCCCACCCTCATGCCTGATAAACCTGCACTATCTGTAGCCTGTCCTTTTAATTTCCTTTTTGTTACAGTAATTATTACCTTCTAGCATGCTATATAATTATTCTTCATTATGTTTATTATTTCTTTTTCATTTTCCCCAGCTTGAATGTATGCTTTTGGAGGGCAGGAATCTTTATTTGTTTTTTTCAGTCCCAAATGCATCAGAGAGTTTGGGCACATGGTAGGCACTCAGTATTTATTGAATGAATGAGTGAATGAATGAATGATTAAAATTTAGCTTTTTGAAAAAACTCACTATGTTGTTCTTTTTTTAAGAATTAAAAAATTTTTTTTTGATAGAGACAGTATAATAATAAAAAAAAAGTTTTTTTGTTTTTTTTTTAAATACCCAAACTGATCTCGAACTCTTGGGCTCAAGTGTCCCTTCTGCCTTGGCCTCCCAAAGTGCTGGGATTACAGACATGAGCCACCACTCCCAGCCTATGTTGTTGTTATTGTTTATTCTTTTCATTTTATTGAAAATTTCGAACATCATTCTTGACCCATGTTTGGAATGGGAAATTGCTCAATGAAGGAGTGAGGATGTTAAATCTATCTTCCTGGTTGGAACTGTGAATGGGTTTTTCATGCATTTATAACTCTACAAAATAATTAGGTTTATAATGTACTTCAGTATATAGGAGGTAAAATCACTCAGGGATCTGGTCATGTGTCTTATTTTTTCTTTGTCAGATAAGTTTAGAGTTCCATACAGCCAACTTTCAAATTAGCTTTTGTAGCACAACTCATTTGTAAATTCAGATTTAATGACACTTTATTTATTTTTGAGACAGAGTCTCACTCTATCACCCAGGTTAGAGTGCAGTGGTGCTGATCTTGGCTCACTGAAACCTCCACTTCTCGGGTTCAGGGGATTCTCCTGCCTCAGCCTCCCAAGTAGCTGGGACTACAGGCGCGCGGCCCCAAGCCCGGCTAATTTTTTGTGTTTTTAGTAGAGACGGGGTTTCGCCCTGTTGCCCAGGCTGGTCTGAACTCCTGAGCTCAAGTGATCCACCTGTCTCGACCTCCCAACCTGCTAGGATTACAGGCATGAGCCACCCTGCCTGGCCAGATTTAATGAAACTTTATTAATCACTGAGTTTTGCTAATTACTCTCTTTCCATAATGTTTTGAATACAACGCTATTGTAGTAGTTAATACATTGTTTTGTGGTTATTTGCTTACATATCTGTTTCTGCAACTGAATTGTAAATCCCTTGAATATAGGGAAAATATATTTGTATCCCTACCACCTGAAAATAGTACCTGCATAGTATTAGATGGTTGCTAATTGCTTGTTTAGTGAATAAGTAAAAGGCATGGAATTAGGCCGATTGACAATTATTGATTGATTTAATCCTTATAACCTAGTGATGTGTAGATGACATTATTTCTGTTTTACAGACAAGGAAACTGAAATGAAGTGAAGTACATTATTCCAAATTATTTGACTACTAAGTAACAGTACCAGAAAGTTGGAGATCATATGTATTTTTTTTTACCAGTTGGGGATCATGTGTATTTTTTTTTTTTAACCAGTCCTTTGTATTTGCTTTACAGCTTTCAAAGGGATTTTATATTTTTTATCCTCCTTCATCCTTATACCAGCTTTGGTAGGTAGGCAGAGCAGGTACTATTCTCATTTTACAGAAGAAAGTGTCTGTCGAGAAGTTAAGTGACTTCCTCAGTGTTACACAACTAATAAGTGCTTGGGCTAGTCGTAGATCCTAGGTCTTTTGACTGCTAGTCTAATGCTGCCTCTACTACACTGCGTTACTTAAATGCTTAATGAACAAGATTGGAGGAACACATAAACAACATTCATAATTTATATCTATTGGCATTTCAGTAGATATTCACTCACATAATTATAGGAAAAATAGAAAAAAACTGTTGTGGCATGCATTAAGGTATTTGTGAGGAAGTTTAAATGTGCCTTGAGAACAAAAAGACAGTAGAACACTGATAATGAAGAGTATGTGCTTAGAAGACGAATATAAATTGGGAAAGTTTTTCTTCATGCTTCTAATCATCTTGAATCAATAGACATATATATATTGCAAATGAAAATTAAGGCCTGATTTTCCCTTTCAGGAAGTTGTTGATTGGAAGAAAATTCTCTTTTTTCCAAATGCTTTTGGTATGGTCTATATAGATTTGTAGTTTCTGTCTTCATTCCATTTCATTCGTTTGCTTTGCATAATGTAATACTAGTTTAGAATGTAGAATGCAAAGACACATTTATGCAACATATTTTATAAAGGCAATTAGGTAATATATTTTTTTAATGTGTATATATACAGACAAATTTTCTATCTACGAGTGAAACAGATCCATCTACTTTGGGAGTTTCTCTTCCTATTGGTGAGAGGTTATCTGCTAAGGTAGGTGGATAGGAGTAGTTATTGTGGGTAGCAGTTTTCCCAGGCATCAAAATCATAAAAGAACATACTGCTGATTTAAATGCAAATGGAAGATCACATCATTTCTCCATACTTGAATATATTTCTTTTTCAAAAATCCATGGAGTCATGTTTATGCTGTTTAAAAAAATTTTCTTGAACACATTTGTAACCATATAATTGTATATTTCTTTAATATGTTGATTCGGTTGCTGTATTCAGTTATACTTAACTGAATATTCAGAATTCATTTTTTTCACCATGGGTTTCTGACTGTAAAGTTTATGCTATGTAACACAGTTATTGGAATGAGTGGATGTGAAATTATAGTGAGCTTTTATGTCGGGTGAGGGTAAGGGTTCTTTGAATGTGTGATTCTGTCACTCCATTAATACACGTGCATGTTCCTTCGTGGTGAAAGTGATAAAGCACTGTACACCTCTCGTAGTGACTCAGTCTCACCAGAGTATATCAGAGATCATGAAATAGTATATAAGACAAAATTGACAGTTAATAAATTTCAAAAGACAGACCTAGTTTCTTTTCTATTTTTTTTTTTTTTTTTTTTTTTGAGACAAAGTATCGCCCTGTCGCCCAGGCTGGAGTGCAGTGGCACGGTCTTGGCTCACTCAACCTCCGCCTCCCCAGTTCAAGTGATTCTCTTGCCTCAGCCTCCTGAGTAGCTGGAGGCAGGATTACAGGCGCCTGCCACCACGCCTGGCTAATTTTTTGTATTTTTAGTAGAGGCGGGGTTTCACAATGTTGGCCAGACTGGTCTCGAACTCCTGACCTCGTGATCCACCCGCCTCTGCCTCCCAAACTACTGATGTTACAGGCGTGAGCCACCGCACCCGGCTGACCTAGTTTCTTTAATACTTTTTTAGATTGTGTTGTTTTAGTGACACGGGAAATGTTAAAATTTAAGAACATTTTCTAATCTTACATATTTGTGCTTTAACAGAACATTTCATTATAATGTTTTATAATCTATGATAATTTTGCGTTTTTAAGTTTAAAATATAAAGGATCCTTTTTAACCTTGGAAAGGAAATGGTTAGCTGCAGGTGCTTCAGGGAGTGGGTTGGGGCATTAGGAGAGGGAGGTGTCCTTGAGAAGGAAAGAAGGAAGGTAACCCCATCATATCTCTTTGGAAACATGCTAATGACAGTTCTCTTGGCAAACACAATCATCATATTTACTAGTGGGAGAGATTTATCTCTGAATGCTTTTGGCAGAATACACCTGGTTTGTCTAGGATTGCTGTTGGGAATCAAACCTGCAATCTATGGATTTATGTGGCATGGCTCTTTGGAAAATGTCATCTAAGCTCTGTTAACTATTGGAGTGTAAAATGGAGATGTTTCATGAACGAAGCAACTCCCTTCTATTAGAGACCTCATGTGTTAATGGACCAAAGCATGTAGTCGTGCATATTCTTACGTGACAAGAAAGACCTGGGGAGCTGTATGGGTGTCCTCAAACCTCTTCCGACTTCTCCCATACCTTTCAGTGACATTTGTCCTTGAAATTATTAGTAAAGCTTGATTCTGGGTAAGAGTTCTGATATGTATGATTCAGATTTGACATTCCAATATGACATTGAGGTATTTTTTTTCCTGAAGGTGAAGTTAACACTGCCTTTTGATTTTTATTTTAAGGAAAGGTTGAAACTTGAACGTAACAAAGAATACAATCAGTTTCTCAGGGGTAAGGAAGAATCCAGTGAAAAGTTCAGGCAGGTGGAAAAGAGTACTGAGGTAGGTTTTGCTTTTGAAGTAAATCTGTACTACCACATGTTGAATATTTTGTACTTGAAAAGGTTTTTCTATTTTAGACATTTTACTTTTTTTTTTTTTTGTAAATACTTGCAAAATTAAGCCAAATTAAACCAAACACAGGACATTTAAATGTTTAGTTTTGAAAGTTGTTTTATCTCATATTGAAGAACTTTTAACATGTAATTAGGGAGATTTAATTTTAGAGGTCAGTTTTGTTAAGTGATTTTCATTTATTTTTAAAAATTTAAATGAGTTTTTATGTTGACAATTCCTAGCTCTCTCTATATATATATATATACTTTTTTTTTTTTTTCAAAATTTAAGGATCAGTTAGCCGGACTTGGTGGCAGGTGCCTGTAATCCCAACTACTTGGGAGGCTGAGGCAGGAGAATTGCTTGAACCTGGGAGACAGAGGTTGCAGTGAGCCAAGATTGCGTCACTGTGCTCCAGCCTGGGTGACAGAGCGAAACCTGGTCTGGAAAAAAAAAAAAAGAAGGATGGTTGATGTATCTGGGGCCAAACCATTCAAAACATTTACCACTTTCTGTATCCTTTGTGTTGAGAATTTAATTTGAAATATTTTGAAGTAATATCTCCTAGGATAGGAATTTGCATTTAGTTTATCCTCTCCTTCTTTCTTTTCTTTCTTTTTTTTTTTTTTTTGAGATGGAGTCTTGCTCTGTCACCCAGGCTGGAGTGCAGTGGCACAATCTCAGCTCACTGCAACCTCCGCTTCCTGGCTTCAGGTGATTCTCCTGCCTCAGCCTCCGGAGTAACTGGGATTACAGGTGCCTGCCACCATGACTGGCTAATTTTTGTATTTTTAGTAGAGATGGGGTTTCAGCATGTTGGTCAGGCTGGTCTTGAACTCCTGACCTCGTGATCCACCCGCCTCGGCCTCCTAAAGTGCTGGGATCATAGGCGTGAGCCTCCGTGCCCTGCCACAGAAAGGTAAAATTTTCTTCAAGTTTTTTTTTCTAAAAAAAAATATATGGGCGATTAATGTTGCCTAGGCTGGTCTTGAACTCCCAGGCTCAAGCAATCCACTGGCCTCCACCTAGAATTTTTATTTAATAAACTAACTTCTCATTAACTGTACAATTTGATGGGTTTTAGAATATGTAAACCACAATCAAGATAACGAGCCTATCCCATATCCCCCAAAGTGGTTCTGGGACCTTTTGGAATCTGTGTGTCCTCACTGTCCTCCACTCATTCCCACACTGTCTCCAGATCTTCCTGACCTGACTTCTATCACCCTAGACTACTTTACATTTGATCATTTAATATAAATGGATCATACAGGATATACTAGTTTTGGGGGTGTGGCTTCTTTCACTCAGTATGATTATTTTGAGGCTCATTTGTGTTGTTGAATGTATGGATAATTCATTCAGTTTTGTTGCATAGTAATGTTCCATTGCATGGCTGTATCAGCTTGTTTATCCATTCCCCTGTTGATGGACATTTGAGTTATTTCTGGCTTTTGCTATTACAAGTAAAGCTTATATGAACATTCATGTAAAAACATATATATATATATATATATGCGTAATTAAACAAACATCAGAGTTAAAATGATAGACTAAGTATAAATTGAGGGTTTAATTACCTTATGAGAGATAGTTTCTCATCAAGTTTTGTTTCTTTTTTCTTTTTTAATTGAACAGCCCAAGAGTCAAAGAAATAAAAAACCTATTGGTCAAGTTAAGCCTGATTTAACTTCACAAAAACAGACATCTTGCGAAAATTCAGAGGGTCCTAGAAAAGATGTCTTAACTCCTTCAGAGGCATATGAAGAACTTCTGAACCAAAGACGACTAGATGATGAACTCGAAGTAAGGAATAGAAGAATTATTAAAAAAGCAAATGAAGAAGTAGGCATTTCCAACCTAAAACATCAGAGGTTTGCAAGCAAGGCTGGCATTCCAGATAGAAGATTTCACAAATTTAATGAGGATCGTGTTTTTGATAGACGGTATCATAGACCAGACCAAGATCCTGAAGTAAGTGAAGAAATGGATGAGAGGTTTAGATATGAAAGTGATTTTGATAGAAGACTTTTGAGAGTGTATACAAATGACAGGTATTTACAACTTCATTTTTATTTTCTTTATTTGCTTAATATAGCAAATTAATTGTTAATATTTGCTGCTGTTACTTTTTATCATTATAGTAGGGAGAAGCAGTTTTATCATAATTAATTCTAAGTTGCTGTCAGTTTTAAGATGCATCATTATTTTATGTCCCACTGAGGGGAAAAAGAAAACACTCAAGGTGGCGGCCGTGTTATAAAGTTGGAAAACTGAAAGGCTACACCCATTATGTAAAAGTATGTGAATTGTCCCCACAGAAAGGGACAGAGAGGGAATGCCCACGTCCCAACCTTGTCAGTGAGTGGAGAGTAAAGATACAAACAGCCTTCCCTGAGAATTTGAAGTGTAAATTGGTACTGATTCAAGTTCACAGTCCAAATTCATACTGCCAGTAGTGTCCAAAGAAACCTTGAGGCCAGAATTCAGAGTTTTCTCAATTCATAGTGCTCTTGGATGAGGGGAAAAATAACTGTCTGCAATAACTTGACATAAAACCAGGTCATTGGCTATTCTGACTTCATATATTAAAATGTGGCCAGGTCTGGTGGCTCATGCCTGTAATCCCAGCACTTTGGGGGCCGAGGCGGGCAGATCACAAGGTAAGGAGGTGGAGACCAACCTGACCAACGTGGTGAAACCCCATCTCTACTGAAAATACAAAAATTAGCCAGGCATGGAGGCGCACGCCTGTAATCCCAGCTGCTCAGAAAGCTGGGCAGGAGAATCGCTTGAACCCGGGAGGCTGAGGTTGCAGTGAGTGGAGATCACGCCACTGCACTCCAGCCTGGGCGACAGAGTAAGAGTCTGTCTCAACAGCAATAACAAAAATAAGTAAATAACATAAAACGTGTGAAAAAAGGATACCTTAAAATAGATGAAATACAGTTTATTCCTGTAGTCATAAGTTTTTTCAATCAGATTTTCAGATGGTTTTCAGTTCCTTTGAATGTTTTTGTGACAGTATTTATAATTTCTTAACTGCTACAATGAGGGTTTATTGTTGTATTTATCATACATTGATACTTGCCATAGTTTAACCTAACTTGTTTTGGAGTTAGGAATGAATACCTTACGGTCTCATATTTGTCATTGACTTGTTTACTTGACAAGTGTTAATACATTTTGAGCAGCTTTTGGGACCTGCTTTATTTACTAGTCCAAATAGATTAGTTTTAAAGTATTTTAGAAAAAATTTTCAGGGGTAATGCTGTACATTTAGTATTCTGACTATTACGATACAAAGCTTTTACAGTTCTTTGTCTTCTACATTCTGTAGCTGTTATGTCCTCACACAGTACTTTTAATATTTACCTGATTTAGGTAATTTGATTGATTAAAATTTGGAAATGGCAATTATAGTTTCTCTAATCTGAATCTAATTGTTTATACTTAGAAAATTCTCCAAATCCTATAATGTTATATTTGAAAATGCTTATATATGAAGGTAGTTAAAGGCTGACTAAACTAAAATAACTCAATTGGGGAACTGCAAGTACTCTTCAACTCTTGGTGTGATGATGTCTCCTTTGTACATGAGAACTTCCTTTCCCTTTATGATATTTGTTTACCTTTAGGATGAATGTAATGCATACCTTTTTAAGTTTGGAATTTTAAGAAACATATTATAATGGTAGCTTCTTTGATTTTTATATATTTTAATCTATTACTTTTATAATTATACCCTGTGATAATTTTATACATGAACTGACAAATGAATATCATTCTATTTGAGAACTATCGTATCTTCTTATGTATCCCATAAATAAAATAAATTCCTTCTATATAAACTTTCCCAAATACTATTTAAGAATAGATTAAACATGAGGTTGAGTGAGAATAATTCTTGTTAAATACTTTAAAGTGTTTCTTCAATATACAAATCATATTTTATATATTTTTATTTTGTTATTATATCAACTTTGACATCTCCAAGTGTTTTTTCTTATGTGTCTCTTTAACAATTGAATTTAAAATTGGATTTACTTCAGATTTGTAGATTCCTTATTTCCACCAAAAAAAAAAAAAAGATTTCAGTCATTCAGTAGTTTATAAATCAACTGGTTGATAGGAGAAATGACTGTATTTGTGAAAAGCTTGAGACTAAAGAAATGTGGAACTGAGTTTCATCTCTTGCTCCAAGCATTTATTCTTAACATACTGTGCAATCTTGATCAGAAGTTCTTGACAAAAAATAATTATAATGTATCATGAGAAGTGCACAGTTAATTTTCCTTAATTCTTCTAAGTTTTCTTTGTTCTTTTTTTTTTTTTTTCCTTTCCTAAAAGTCAGCATCTGGTCAATTCTAGTTTTGGTTTATAATAATTTTTTATTTTTGGTTTCAATTTTTCTCTACCCTATAAACATTTACTTTTTTCATATACCATAATTATTAATGAAATATTTCCCCATACTTAAATATGGGGAAGCTAGCTGGGCGCGGTGGCTCAAGCCTGTAATCCCAGCACTTTGGGAGGCCGAGACAGGCGGATCACGAGGTCAGGAGATCGAGACCATCCTGGCTAACACGGTGAAACCCTGTCTCTACTAAAAAAATACAAAAAACTAGCCAGGCGAGGTGGCGGGCGCCTATAGTCCCAGCTACTTGGGAGGCTGAGGCAGGAGAATGGCGTGAACCCGGGAGGCGGAGCTTGCAGTGAGCTGAGATCCGGCCACTGCACTCCAGCCTGGGCGACAGAGCGAGACTCCGTCTCAAAAACAAACAAACAAACAAACAAACAAAATAAATAAATAAATATGGGAAAGCTAAAACTTTTCTCAGAAAATGATGTTACCTTCCTAAATCTGTATCATGAATCACTGACAGTGTTCTTAAATAATTAACAAGGTGGTTAACACTGTAATTGACAGTTGCATTGTGTGTGTATATGTGTTGTTTATTTATTCATATTTACCAATTTAAGTAAAATTTATCATATTTTAGGAGCTTTCTAAAGTAGAATGTAATAGCATGTCCTAAGATACTTTGAAATTTATAGGCTCTATTTAAATATAGTAATCCTAGTCTTATTTATTAACTTGAATTGTAGAAGTTAATATTTTACTTTATTGTGTTTTACTTTAACCAATGTTAATGAGTAAAAGAAGTTTTACTTCTTAATACCCAAAGAAACCAGGTACAGGGTAGATGGGATTGGTAATAGAAAACAGTGCTACCAAAGTAAATATAAAAATTGGGAAAGAATTGAAAACAAAGAGAAAACTGGTTGTCCACAGTTAACATCTCAGAGTTTTTCTGTAGCTTCTATTTTTTTTTTTTTTAAAGATTAACATGTGTTCATTTTTAGGATAAAGTTGGCCTGTACCCTATACCTGGTTTCTTTGGGTATTAAGATTTTTACCTGATCAGCTAGAGTTGTTGACTCATGTCTTCAAGGAAATAGGGAGAGAAATATTTTTTTCATTTAAAATATTTTTTTTTTTTTTTTTTTTTTTTTTAGTTAGTAGGATGGTGAAATCATTTTGCAGTTATTTTATTCCCTCAATCATATCTGATTTGCATTTCAAAGTTATGAGTTCTGTCCCTTTCTGACAAAACCCAATATATTAAGGTGTGATAAGTGAACCTATATATTAAAAGCCATAGAATATTTAGGTAGATTTTCTATGGCTACACCACCCTGGAGCGTGCCTAATCTTGTTTGATATTGGAAACTAAGTAGGCTTAGACCTGGTTAGTAATTTGATGGGAGAGTATTTAGATAGATTACTTCTGGGTCACAAGGATAGTCTTAATCTGGTACTCTCACAGTGAAACAGAAAGGGCTTCCAGGGACAAACTGAACCTAAACTGAACCCCTGAACTTTGGTTAGAATCAGATGGTTCTTAGATATTAGGTGAATGCATTACTTTTGGATATTATTGTCTGTCTGTTTCCCTTTAATGTTGAGATGATTGAATAAAGAGGTAACCATTCTAAAACCACTGCTGATTCATACTAGTTGCTTTCTTCAGAGAGGACTTTTTTTGTTCAGAAAAGGTTACAACAATAAATTGTGAGACCATAAAAGCTGTTTAAGTGAACTAACAGAGGTAGTTCAGGGTGATTAAATGCTAAATTTATTAGAAATATAAAGGGCACTTTTAGTACATGAAGGAAATGCCATAAAAATTTTAGGGATATTTTAATAGAGAATAAGGTGGCTAACTTTCCAAACTATAGTTTGGCTTTTCAGCTTAATTTCCCTTCAAGGTTTCTTTTTTTTAGGTCTTATATTGGTAATTTAAAAAAAAATTATAAAATCTATATTTGTAAACAGTAATTCTTCCTTGACTTAAAAAAGATAAATCATGTGTCATTTCATAAAATTGAATAGTATCCCTAGGATTTTATCTTTTTAGTGAAATGCTTATTTCTGCTCTTTTTTACTCTCTTACACATTTTTCAGTCTTGATCTTATTATAATTGTTGGTAACAAAGTGGACTTTTATAATCTTGTAAATGATTTTTTTTTCTTCAGTGAAGGGTATACCTTAGAATATCTTTTTATATGTGCTGTTCAGTAGGAAATCTTTTGATTTTGCTGTAGATTTTAGCAAACAGACCTTAACCTTATACATAAATAAAATCATTTCTTAAATTAATTTAGGATGAACTTGGAAAATGACCTCTTGTGTTTATGGCATTTGCTTTACTATCTGTATACACTGAAGAGCCTGTAAAAGATTTTTTAGTGTGGATACCTTGGGTGCAGTGGTGATGTAAAGATAAGCTAGAATTATTAATCTAAATATTATCTTCAGAAAACTTAACTAGTAATGAAGGAAGCCACAAGCCCTATGTTAATTTTAGAAGAAGCTTTTGTATATCTCAGTGACCTTTAATTCTGGGACCCCAAGTTATGCTTTTAAGAATTTGTAACTTTACATTTCTATTTAATTTTTTTTTTTTTGAGACAGGGTCTTACTCTGTTACTCAGGCTGGAGTGCAGTGGTACAGTCTTGGCTCACTGCAACCTCTGCCTTCCAGGCTCAAGCAGTCCTCCCACTTTAGCCTCCCAAGTAGCTGGGACTACAGGTATGAGCCGCCATGCCTGGCCTCTGTTAAAGATTTTTTAAATAAAGATTTATTATTAAAGAATGTATATAAATAAATTATTTTTATATATAATTTTTTTTTGGCATAGATACCTCTTTACTACACCAGTGAATTTGCTTTTTGTGTTGCGTTGTGGGTTCTCAAGAAAACCTCTAGGTGATTTGCTAGGAGGATCCATAAGGACTTTGGGTATAGTTGTACTCACAGTTATATTTATTACAGCAAAATGATACAAAGCAAAATCAGCAAAGGTAAAAGGCACATGGAACAAAGTTTGAAGCAAACCAGACACAAGCTTCCAAGGGTTCTCTCCCAGTGGTATCACACAGGAGATGCTTACTACCTCCAGCATTGAATTGTAACAATATAAGGAAATGTCTACCAGGAAAGCGATTAGACACTCGGTGCCCAAGGTTTTTATTGTGGGATGGTTACATAGGCATCCTGTACCTGGCATGTACCAAAATTCCAGACTTCCTGAAGAAAAGCAAGTGTTTAGCATAAACTATAGTTTGTGCAGTTTAAGCACAGTGAGCTGCTCTTATCAGTTCTGCCAGTGGTTGTAACTCTCCCAAAATCTGTATTCCCAGGTGCCAGCCAAGGGTCAACTACATAGTCAGGCTTTTCTGAGGACAGGCAGTCTCAGGCCTGCTCTGTTAACCTTTTTGGCATTATATATAAAGATCCAGTATAACTAAATCTGATTGCCTGGCAGTGTTAATTACAAATTTGAATTTGAGTTTGTATTTACCTGTTTGTTAAGTGGTGTAAGTAGGGAATGACACTAAGCTGATGTGTCATTCACACATCAGAATGTGTGTGTGTGATGAATGTGTGTGTGTGATGTGTGATGGATTAAAAAATGGAAGCCATTCATGCGTTATGCCATGTGATAGTTACTAAGATTAAAATTCCAAATAGTGTTTTCTCCACAGATGATATTGACAGTGGCTTGTATGATGGAAACAAGTGAAGAAAGAGTTTTATATGCTGGTTCTGTGGAGAGTGAGAAGTTTCTTTTTTTTTTCTTCCGGAAAATTGCCATTTTTCTTAATCTGATAATGAAATTCACCTAAAATACTGAATACCACTTTAACAACCATATTTCTTTGTAATAGTCCTCTTGAGAAAGACAGTATAGTTGGGTAACTCAACAGCCACGTAAAGAAACTTTGAAATGATTATGAAATGCTGATTTTCATGAACGCCGATAAGTATTGGTATAAAAAGTCATGTTGGTTTCTATGGTATGAGAAATTAAGCTAAAAATAAAATCAGTGTTTGCCAAATGGAAAAAAGATTGATTGAAAAACATTTATTCATTATTATTTTCCAAAAAGGTTTTTAAAGAAGAAAATAGAAAACATGCTAATCTTTCTTTTTGTTGTTTATGACCTCGTAAGTAAAGTTAGCTAATCATTTTCCCTGTTAATGTTTTCCATTCGCCTATCAGTAACATTTATTCTTTCCTGTGATTTACAGTGTTAGCAAATGTCATGGTTTGTTACATTTGATTTAATTTACAGACTGCTGCTGTATTTTTAAGTTAAAAAGGTTATGACAGGGCGCGGTGGCTCATGCCTGGAATCCCAGCACTTTGGGAGGCCGAGGTGGGGGATCACAAGGTTAGGAGATCGAGAGTATCCTGGCCAACAGGGTGAAACCCCATCTCTACTAAAATACAAAAAATTAGCCAGGTGTGGTGGTGCGCGCCTATAGTCCCAGCTACTTGGGAGGCTGAGGCAGGGGAATTACTTGAACCCGGGAGGCAGAGGTTGCAGTGAACCGAGATCGCGCCACTGCATTCCAGCCTGGCGACACAGCAAGACTGTGTCTCAGAAAAAAAAAGAAGGTTATATATACAATGAAATAATTCACAGACTCTATGAATTTTGATTTTAAAAATGTTCTCATTTTGAATTTTGACTATAATCTTTGTGAGTGTAGGGACTGTGTCCGAATACCCAGTAGGTGTTCGGTTCACTTTTAAATAGAATGATAAAAAAGTGTTAGTATATTTGTAGTTTTAAAAATCAAAACTTGTAGAAAGTACATTAAAATAATTTATAATCTTTTTAGAAAAGATTATTACATTTAAACTCTTAGTGTCTCATTAACCAGCAGATCATACAAATTCTATTTAATTTTAGAATGTGTTTATGGTAAAACTTCATTATAACACTTTGTTCCCTTTAATGTTGCCAACATCAAATGTAAAACCACCAAAGTGTTATAAGAAGGTCTGTATGTGGAACATTCTTTATAAGCTAATATGTTTTTAAGGATGCACAGGAATAGACGAGGGAATGTGCCTCCTATGGAACATGATGGGGATGTTATAGAACAGTCAAACATAAGAATTTCATCTGCTGAAAATAAAAGGTACAGTATGTAATATAAATTCTCCCCTTTAGTTATTACATTGTGAAACAGAATGTGCCTTAAACTGGCTAACTGAAAAAGTAGAAAGGTATAGTAAATTAACAGCCTTTCTTCTTAGAAGTGAATTAAAGGAAAAGAAAGGATGAGGAGGTAGTACTAAATGAAAATTGATAGTACTTTACAGCATTCTTTTAAAGAACAAGTTTTTGGTTATAAAGTGTGCCAGGGTGTTCTGAAGATGTCCCTATCATTACGAAGTATGTAAATTTGTTTGAAATAATAAAAGAAATAAGTATAATTTAATGGACTAAAAACTTAAAATATCTTAGAGTCATGGTGATGCAACTTGACTGGAAATAAATTGAAAATGTGGCTGGGCCCGGTGGCTCATGCCTGTAATCCCAGCATTTTGGGAGGCTGATGCAGGTGGATCACTTGAGGTCAGGAGTTCAAGACCAGCCTGGCCTGGCCAACATGGTGAAACCCTCTCTACTGAAAATACAAAAAAAAAAAAAAAAAAAAAAAATTAGCCAGGCGTGGTAATCCCTGTAATCCCTGGTAATAATCCCTGTAATCCCAGCTACTCAGGAGGCTGAGGCAGGAGAATAACTTGAACCCCGGAGGCAGAGGTTGTGGTAAGCTGAGATAGTGCCACTGCATTCCAGCCTGGGTAACAGAGTGAGACTCATCTCAAAAAAAAAAAAATTGGGAATGTTCCTGTGGTGTGAATTTTTCTTTCAAAAGTTTATTTTTGATTTTCAGTTTATCAAGTAGATAGCTTTTATGCTTACTTTGTAAAATTAGTGCTCGTATATATTTCTGTCGTGTTGAAAGGAAATTATATGTATTTTATCTTTAAGTTCTCTTTCTACTCACAGTTTTTTATCATTTTGTTGGCATTCCGGTGTTGTACATAAGGATAAATGGTTTTGAATCTATAGTATACAGTGAATATGATGTCATATGTCAAGAAAGATGCCTATTTTTTCTAAGAAAAATAATATATAAACACTGCTTGCAAGAAGATAATTTGCTGTTTCGTTCTAATCAATTAAGTTTCCTTTGAGGACTTTTTTCCCCTTGTTTCAGTCTTCCAAGAAAGGAGGGGTTTTTTTGTGTTTTTTTTTGTGTTTTTTTTTTTTTGAGACAGCTTTGTTGTCCATGCTGGAGTGCAGTGACATGATATAGCTCACTGAAACCTTGACTTTCCAGGCTCAAGTGACCCTCCCACCACAGCCTCTGGAGTAGTTGGGACTACAGGCATGTGCCACTATGCTGCCTAGTTTTTTAAAAAAAATTTTTTTTAAATTTTTTTTTTTTAATTTAGAGACAGGATCTCCGTTGTCCAGGCTGGTCTTGAACTCCCAAACTCATGGTGGGATCTTACAGGCATGAGCCACTGTGCATGGCCAGGAAGGAGTGTTTTTAGGAATGATCTTTTCTAAGTGTGTGCATAGGTCAGCCTTTCTCTTCTTTTTTTTTTTTTTTTTTTAAATTTATGTGCACGTTTCTTTTTTCTTTTTCTTTTTATTCTTTTTTGAGACGGAGTCTCACTCTGTCGCCCAGACTGGAATGCAGTGGCACGATCTTGGCTCTCTGCCTTCTTGATTCAAGTGATTCTCCTGCCTCGGCCTCCTGAGTAGCTGGGATTAGAGGCGCGCGTCACCACGCCTGGCTAATTTTTTTTGTATTTTTAGTAGTGATGGAATTTCACCATGTTAGCCAGGCTGGTCTCAAACTCCTGACCTCAGGTAATTCGCCTGCCTTGGCCTCCCAAAGTGCTGGGATTACAGGCGTGAGCTACTGCACCCGGTCTTATGTGCACTTATATTCCTTTTTTTTTTTTTTTTTTAAACTGGGGTAACTTTTTTTATGAAAAAGGATTTTTTTTTTTTTTTTTTTGAGACAGAGTCTCGTACTGTCACCCAGTGTTGAGTACAGTGGCGTGATCTTGGCTCACTGTACCCCCTGCTTCCCGGGTTCAAGTGATTCTTCTGCCTCTGGCTTCCAAGTAGCTGGGATTATAGGCGCATGCCACCATGCCCAGATAATTTCTGTATTTTTGGTAGAGATGAGGTTTTACCATGTTAGCCAGGCTGGTCTCAAGCTCCTGACCTCAAGCGATCTGCCCACCTTGGCCTCCCAAGGTGCTGTAATACAGGTGTTAGCCACCACACCCAGCCTGAAAAAGATTTTATTTGAGAACTTATATAGCCAATGAAGCAAGCTGAACATTTTTGTTTTTGTTTTTGAGATGTGTCTCACTCTTGTTTCCCAGGCTGGAGCACAATGATGTTATCACGGCTCATTGCAACCTCCACTTCCTGGTTTCAGGTGATTCTCCTGCCTCAGCCTCCTGAGTAGCTGGGATTACAGGCCTCTGCCACCACACCTAGCTAATTTTTTTGTATTTTTATTAGAGACGGGGTTTCACCATGTTGGCCAGGCTGATTTCCAACTCCTGACCTCAGGCAATCCACCCATGTAGGCTTCCCAAAGTGCTGGAATTGCAGGTGTGAGCCACCGTGCCTGGCCAAAATTTTTTTTTTTTAGGCCTGAATACATTGGAGTTGCACTGTATAAAGAGATAGAATGCCATGATTTTACCTTAACCTTAAAAATTTGTAAATATTATAATGTCCATAGTACTTTGAAAGGCTAATCACTCATATCTACATTTTACTCTAAAATTTTGCTTCCTGTAAATTATCTGGATTTTAACTTACTCTGTTTCTCTGTCTTTTTTTCTTTAGTGCTTCAGACAATGAACCATCCAAATCTGCTAATCAAGATACTTGTAGTCCTTTTGCAGGGATGCTCTTTGGTAGGCACAAAACTTCCAATTAGTTGGACTTGTACAGAGTGTCTTATAATCCTTTTTTAGTGAGCACTCAGTGTTGTGATTAATACTATTTTTACTAATAGTAGAAAATATTTGTAAGTGCTTACTTTATGGCTAGATACTATACTAATCATTTAGCTTATATAGCTCTATGTATAACTTTATTTTGTATTTTTAAAATTTTATATATCTTTGTATTTTTATTCATGATATTCATGAACACATCTATGTATAATTTTAAAGCTAAATTATTTACTGATGTGCTTTCCATAGGTGATAATAAAATTATTAGTTTCAGTAATCTTTTCTTTGCAAAATGGATTGATCATTACCAATAAGTAATGAGCTTTTAATTCCATATTTTATTAGCACTCTGTTGCAGTGTGGCTGTTTCTTACATTCTGCTTTTTAAAAAATTTTGTTTTATATATGATAGTTTTTTCCTTAATTCTTCTTTCTGGTTTCTTCAGCTAGTACAAAACTGCTTTGTATATTAGTTTATTTTCTACAAATTAAACCTTTCTTTCCTTTGTTCTTTTCATGTAGTTTCTGAGAAGGTGTTTCGTTCAAGTCATGATGATGGTCTAAATTTTCTGTTTATTAGAAGCCATTGCTGAATATAAGCTTGTTTTGCTATATGACACTTGTCACAACTTAATACCAGAAACTGTGAGGAGAGCGTTGTTTCTGGTTTGTACCTTTAAATGTGTAATAGAAAAGAGGTCTGTTCTTTGTGTGAAAACTGTTAGAAAAAAATGAACTGAAATTTGGTTTTAGTAAAGTATATGAAGAAATTAAATAACACTCTAGATTCATTCAATGTAAAAACAGTAAATTAAATACTGGTTTAGAGACATATAATTGCACTGTATTCTCAGGTTTTTGTTCCCTTGTGAATGACTGTTGTGAGAAAAATAGCATGCCACCTAGAATTTTATTCTAGTATATTATCTGTAGGTGAAAATTGACCAGTTTAATCAGTACCATGTAAAGTCTATATTTTTTCTTTTATTTTTATTTACTTATTTTATTTTAAAAGGCTATATTCTTATGTTTTTTTTTTTTTGAAACTGAGTGTCACCCTATCACTGAGGTTGGAGTGCAGTGGCACAGTCTTGGCTCACTGCAACCTCCACCTCCTGGGTTCAAGTGATTCTTGTGCCTCAGTCTCCTGAGTAGTTGGAATTACAGGCATGTGCCACCATGCCTGGCTAATTTTTGTATTTTTTTAGTAGAGATGGGGTTTCACCATGTTGACCAGGCTGGTCTCAAACTCCTGACCTCAAGTGATCTGCCGCCTTGGCTTCCTAAAGTGCTGAGATTACAGGCGTGAGCCACTGTTCCCTGCCGATGTATTTTATAAAACATGGTAAAATAAGAGAAATGTCTTTCTGAGCTGAGAGCCTACTGATAAATAATTTTATCAATAAAAGGATTATTGTATCCTTACCTTTTAAAGATGAACAGCATGAGTTTAATGCAATCCAGGATTTATAGATGAATATTTGGTAAACAATGAACTCTAACATTTGAAACAAACTGTTAAAGTCATTTAATTCAATGACTTATCTCGTGGTTGATCTTTTCCCCCCCAAACTATGTTTGTACATACCTATAGGAAATTTATTATCCCTAGAGACAGGACATTCCATCTTCAGATGGCTGTGATTGTTATGATACTCTTATTTCAATTGAACTGAAATTTATCTTCCTATAATTTTGCCCCAAGGATGTCACTTGGGGCCTTTTCTTTATTTAAAGAGTAAGATCACTGATTTAGTTTAGAGCTAAATAACAAATGTATTGTGGGGTTTATAAGAGAACCATAGGTAATTTAGAAGTATGTTTAAAAATTTCCATTCATTTGGGAATTTTCCTTCTGTCTTTTTGTTATTGACTGCTTGTTTAAGCCTCTTAAGATCCAAGAATATAATTAGATTAATTTCAGTTATTTCAAGTTTGTTGAATTTCTTTGACTTCTTTTTTTTTTTTTTTTGAGGGGCTCAGAATATAGTCTGTCTTGGTGAGTGTTTAGTGTGTACTTGAAAGAATGTGCATGGTGCAGTTGTTGAGTATAGTAGTTTATAGATGTCATTTAATGCTGGGTGTGGTGGCTCACACCTGTAATCCCAGCATCCTAGGTGGCTGAAGCAGGAGGATCACTTGATTGAGCCCAAGAGTTTGAGAGCAACCTGGACAACATAGGGAGACCATGTCTCTACAAAAAATAAAAAAATTAATTGGGTGTGGTGGCATGCACCTGTAGTCCTAGCCACTCAGGAGGCAGAGGTAGGAGGATTGCTTAAGCCTGGGAGGTTGAGGCTGCAGTGAGCCGTGATTGTGCCACTGCACTCCAACCTGGGTGACAGAGTAAGACCCTGTATCAAAAAAAGAAAAAAAAAGGTGTCAGTTAAATCAAGTTAGTTCATTGTATGTTCATGTCTTGTATATCCTTAATGAATTTTATCTGCTTCTATTGATTGCTTAGAGAGAAGTGTTGAATTCTCTTATCTTGTCCTTCATGTGAGGCCTGGAGTGCCAGAGGGATTTTCTTAGTGTTCCTGCACTTTCCCCAGTTTTCAGCAAGACCTTCATGTCCTTGACAGTGAGGGCATCTCTTCCTCCACACTTCCCCCTTCTCAGCAATATATTGCTGTTGATTGTTACTTGATGCTGTACTGGTCCTGTGCATCTGGGCCTCAGGGATGGGTCTTTCTCAACATTTCTGTCCTTGCCCAGGATGATAGCTAAACTCTTCTTTGTGTCTGAGGAGGGTTTTGCATTAGATTTTTCACCAGATTTTTTTTGCCCTTCCCCTAACAGTAACAAGCCTTTGCTATGTAAGAGTGTGGGATATTGGGTCCAAGCTGATTTTCTGTCCCTTCACCATAGCTTGCAGCTTTTGCTTTGTATAGTCTGCTTTGAGAGTCTGGAATGTGGGCCATGTTTTGTGCCTGAATGTCACAAAAGTATCTCTTTTAGGTCTTCTGTGTTGTTTGATCCCAGTTTTTCTAGTGAACATTTGGAAATTGCATTCAGGCAGCAACTCCAGTGGGTCAAGTCTGGGCTTGGTTTACTGAACAGATCCTTTGCTAATGGTCTCAAAAGGCTATAATCAAGGTATCCATCAGGCTGCTTTTTAACCGGAGGCTTGAGTGGGGAAGAATCTGCCTCTAAGCTAATGCAGGTTGTTGGCAGAATTCATTTCTTTGTGGCTATATGACTGAGGGCCCTGGCTTCTTACTGGATACCCACTGGAGACTGCCCACAGTTCCTAGTGGCCATCTGCTGTTCCTTGCCATGTGGGCTTCCTTACCATGGTTACTTACTTTATGCCAGCAAGAGGAATCTCTAAATTCAGGAAGGGCCCATTCTTTCTAAGGGCTTTCACCTGATTGTATCAGGTCCACCTAAGATAATCTCCCTTTTAATTACTTCAAAATTAGTTGATTCAGTACCTTAGTTACATCTGCAAATATTTTTTCCACCTTTCCATATTCTATTGTATACAAGTAAGTTACAGGTCCTACCCATTCTCAAGGGGAGGGAATTATACAGGGATTCAGCAGGGAGCAGGGAACGTAGTAGCCATCTTTAAAAAATCTTGCCTACCATTGTCACATTTCTCTGTTACTAATGTTGCAGTCTCACACATGCTCCTTAATGTAGCAGTTTCTCGTTGTCTGAACTATTACCCCAGGTTCTTTGTCCCATGTCCCAGAAAATTAAGAAATATAGACACAAAGGTGGGGTTGGAGCGAAAGTTTAGTAAGTGAAAGAAAAAAAGCTCTCTGCAGGGAAGAGGGGAGTCTAAGTAGATGGCCGGGTTACAGCTGAATTGAAAAGCTTTTACAAGAAACAATCTCTGTAGCAGTTTGAGTAACTTATCAGTAAAACTATCTGTGCAACTCGTGTTACCTTATACAGCTCTGGGTACCTCTCTAGGCAAGCAGAAAGCTGCTTGTCTTGTTTGTATAACTGGGTTTGTTTTAGATAAGCCACCCCTGCCTCACCCCCGTGCAAGTTCCCACTATGAATATGCCTGAAAGGAGGTGGAAACTTTCCTGGGAGTTCACTAATTAGACAAAGAACAAAGAGCTCTGTGCTAGACCCTTGCTTATCTGTCCAGGTGCAGTCTGAGGTTTTATTTTTTCCCCCAGGTTGTTTTATTTTTGTCTGTTGCTGTGACTTTTCAAGCAGGCTGCTTCTGCAGTCTGAATTTTTTCCAAAATGATTTTTCCTTTCCTTCTCCCTCACTAAAGACCAATTTGATCTGAGTTCAGTTTTAAACTTAGCTAGGGACCTCTAGAGTAGCTTTCCTTTCAGAGAATAGTTTAGTCTTACTACTACAGAGTGACCTTTCTGACATGTTCCCTGAAAGACCACCAAGAACATAGCTGGCTGGAGCTTGAATTTTTCTCCTTTGTTTCAGGTCTGAGAATTGTTCAGTTTGCATACCCTTCTTAGTTTGTTGCCAGGCCAAATGGAATTTCACTCTGTGAATGCACAAAGTAGCACACTGCAAAGTCTGAAGGGACCTCCTGTGGATTTCTGAAGCTCTTTTTGTGCTTCCTATTGGGTCTTTGCTCCATAACTTCTAGCCATTTTAGCCTTCCTGAATTTTGCTCTTTATCTATTCAATTTAGCTCAGTTTCCTGGCCCTCTTTGGGTTCTCTTTACCTCTTTACCTGTATCTGTGGTCTGGAAATTTCATTTGGGCAGAAATTGGGTGATTATAGGGCTCACCTCATCTATTTTCCTTCCCTTAGGTATTACAGTTCTGTACTACCTCTTGTCCAGTGTCTGGAAAACAATTATTTTGTGTATTTTGTCCACTTTTCTAATTTGTTGTTATTGTTGTTGTTTATTTGTTTTTTAAACAGTGTGAGGTTAAGTCTTGTGGTTGGTTATTCTATCATGGTCAGAAGTGGAATGGGAATATTTACTTTTATTATAAAACACAGTTATTAATCTTAATGTAATTCATGTAACCTCTATGGGAGCTTCACTTTTGCTGATATCTGTGCTTAATGGACAAACTGAGATGCTGTGTGCCCACTGATGGTTGGAGACCAGTAATGAAGACAGTACAGAAATTGCTGTTTCAGTTGCATTCTTGATACCCTGTGATTTTTGTAGTGTTCCAGATCTTGCATATCTAGATTAAGAGGTTATTTTGTGGTGTTAACATATGCAATAATAATAATCTCTGCATTCAGAATTTTTGAATAGCTGAATTTTTGTGTAAGGAATACCAGGGTGAGAGGTTTATATTTTTTCCTGCAGAACTGAATTTTTTTGAGCAGAGTGCCAGTTTGATTAGTGTATTTTATGACGGTTAATATTACATAGTGTACTGGATCTATTGGAGCAGGGAGAAGGAAGTTGGGAAGACTGGATATTAGTTAGGAAGTTTTTGCTGCAATCCAGGTCAGATGTAGAGAGGACTTATGCAAGGTTAATGGCTCTGAGAATAGAAAGGAGGGGGCCTCATATGAAGAGAATAGAAGAGGACAAGCAATCCAAATTATAGTGAGATTTTGAGGCTCCAGTATTGGTCCATTAATAGAAAATGAAGAGGGGCAGATGATTTTGAGGTGCTCATTTGGGATTGAAATGTTAAATTTATAAGACTTATGGAAGATATTAATGGAAATATTACTTAGATTGTTAGAAAAATGGGGTTGGGATAAGAATATTCTGTTATTTAGGAAAATTTTTGACTACTGGTAGAGGCATGGGCATGATTACCGTATCTTGTGTTTGACACATAGTAGGTACCCATTAATTACAAAAATAATTGAAGAAGGACTGATTCATGTGATTTTTTCCTTCTGTATTTCTTGCATATTCAGTAATTATATGATACAATTAAGACAGAGTTTTTAAGGACTTGACTTTCTAATTGCATACGATGCTTAAGAGTTAAGATTGCATTTTTCTGATACCACTATCTAGGAGGTGAAGATCGAGAACTTATTCAGAGAAGGAAAGAGAAATACAGACTAGAACTGTTGGAACAAATGGCTGAGCAACAGAGGAACAAGAGACGGTAATGAAAGGTTTGCATTTAAAAGAGATATTTTGAGTTTAAAATGCATTTGTGTAGATGGTTAAATAAGGGGTTGTCTTTCTAATATGATGTTTGATTTGTAAATCACTTATATTTTAGTCTCTACATGGTAAATCAACAAGGAAAATAAATACCAAGAGAGTTTTTGTTGTTGTTGTTGTTTTGGCCATAAGTTGCAAGTGAGAGTATTTGTATATTCTGTGATAGACCTTTTACTTCCTTCATTGATTTCTTCAGTTTTTGATTTAAGGTAGCATTTAATGTTACAGATACGCCCTCTGGATTATCCCATATATAGTAACAAATATAAAAGTATTTTTTGCCATATGAAATGGTATGCACACACACATACGTGCAAAAAAAAAAATTGTATCCTATAAATTTAACATTTCCATCCCAAATGAGCATCTCAAAACCAACTGTTCCTCTAGATTTTCTATTAATAGCCCAATAATGGAGCCTCAAAATCTCACTATGACTTGTATTCCTTGTCCTCTCTTACTTACTTCGTATGAGGCCCTCTCCTTCTTTCTATTCTCAGAGCCATTAACCTTGGATGAGTCCTCTCTACATCTGACCTGGGTTGCAGCAATAGCTTCCTAACTAATAACTAGTCTTCCCAACTCCCTTCTCCCTGCTCCAATAGATCCAGCACACTATGATATTAACTATCAAAAAATACACTAATCAAACTGGCGCCCTGCTCAAAAAACTTCAGTGGCTTCCTCAATTCCACAGGAATGATAAATCACAAGTATTTATGTTGTATATAGGTATCATTGTTTATAGTCTTTCTTGTTGAAATACCTATGAAATATTATAGTTTAAAATTAGGAATAGAGTTTAAAATTAGAAATTTTAAATATAGATTAAAATTAGAAATTACAGTAGCTCACGCCTGTAATCCCAGCACTTTGGGAGGCTGAGGTGGGTACATCACGAGGTCAGGAGATCGAGACCATCCTGGCTAACACAGTGAAACCCCATCTCTACTAATAATACAAAAAATTAGCCGGGCATGGTGGCACACACATGTGGTCCCAGCTATTCGGGAGGCTGAGGCAGAAGAATTGCTTGAACCTGGGAGGCGGAGGTTGCAGTGAGCCGAGATCACGCCACTGCACTCCAGCCCGGGAGACAGTGCGAGACTCTGACTCAACAACAACAGCAACAACAAAATTAGGAATAGATATCTTGTTTTGAGAGAATTTGAGACCTGTTATCTCTTAGTTTTTACCTTTTTCTATCTCAGAGGAAGCCAATATTTACTGTTTGATGTTAGTTATCTTTAACATTAAAAAAAAACCCTGTTATTAGGAAGTATGGTAAATATATTTAAATTTTTACCCTTCTTTTTGCTAACTGAAAATATATGTGTGCCCTAAAAGAGGTTTTTAGTTTTGCAAGGTAAAGATTTTATTTCTGTATTTTATTTTGTGTGAATTACTTAGTCTTTGAAATACTCTGGGCATTGGCTTAGAGATACATAGTCTAAGTTACATGTGAATTCTAGTTTACTTTGTATCTAGTAAAAAAATTTGGCTTTCAGTATTATTTAAGGCTGTAATGTCAGTTAAAGGAATTATTTGTATTTGTAGATATATTGCATAGACTTTGTGTATAAGCTTCTTTCAGTGATGATTTATAATTTTGATAGTTTATCTTTTTAATATGTAAAACTTTAATTTTGTTTAGAGAAAAAGATTTAGAACTCAGGGTTGCAGCGTCTGGAGCACAAGACCCTGAGAAATCGGTAAGGGTTTCTGGCATCTTTTAATGTTTAATCTTTCATCAGATGATCCTCAAATGTGGTGGCAGGTGGGGATAGAGAATGTTGGAAGAAAAAGAGAGTAGACCAATTTGAACAGTAATAAAATTAACTAAAACTGTTCTCATAAAGTGTAAATTCTCTTAACTGTTATTTCCTTGACATAATTTTTCCTTTTTCATTTGCGTGTCATTTTTTAAAGTTTATTTTAAATTAGTTATCTGTGCTTTGTTCACACATACTATTCCATGGAGAGTTATCTTGGTTAAATTTATAATTGATGTTAATATTTTTCTTGAATACATCTTGATCACTTACTTTTCTTATATTGGAATGATTTCTGAGAAAACCGAAGACTTTATTTTTAAAGCATTTTAGTAATTGTTACTTATTGTAACATTAGAGAGATAATAATCTTATTTTTACTTGAATTTTGCAATTCTCATCATTAAGTGGAATGAATTACTCACATCATTGCAGTTAAGTAAGGAGGAGGTAATTTATTGTTTTTACCACAATTTATTTTTCCTGTGTTTTTACCACAATTTATTTTTTCTGTAGTTGGTTATGTAGTATTTATTTCTAATACAAGTCTTGTTTCATCTTTGAATGATGATTAAGACCTTTAATTTCATTAAAAAGCTCATTCTGAAAAAGGATGCAGCAACTTAAAATTATTTACCTATAGGCAACTTTTGATTTGCTTTTACTTATGCCGAGAATATATCCTGTGGGTTATCTGTTTGGAAAAGTTTAATATTGCACCAGCATCACTCACAGTATGCTTCTAGGTTAACCTGAGAAATCATTCCTGATAACCATGGTAGAAAAAAAAGAAGATAAATTTCAAAGCTAAATATATTTTCTTTTATCAATCAAAAGTTTCCTTTTAAAAGGTGAGCTTTTTAAGGTAATATGTTGGCATGTTAAATTTTGTATTTATGGTTACACTAGTGTGTGACAGACTTTATTTATCTTTGAATTGAAGCTCCTATAGAGTGTCAAGTTGATTTATGAGAATAAATAAGTAATTAGAGGAAACAGGCCTTTATTTTTGGGTTTACTTTAGATGTGCAAATCTTAGAAAAGGGCATATAAGTGATGTTCTAAAGTAGAGATTAGCAAAGTGTGGCCTGTGGCCAATTTTTTTTGCTGCCTGTTTTCATAAAAAACAGTTTTGTTGCAGCACAGCCTTGCTCATTCGTTGACATACTGTTTGTGGCTGCTTTAGCACTATGGCTGAGTCTGCTTGTTATGAAGAGACTATGTAGTCTTGCAAATCCTATTTACTGTCTAGCCCTTTACAGAAAGCATTTGCGGACCCTGTTTTACAGAATACTTTGTAACAGATAACAGAAATGGCGGTTAGAGAAGTAGCACAGTGTCCTAGTACATAGAAATAATACTGCAGATATATTTAAAATTAATATCTGACTCTGGTCTTTACTTAATTCTTTACTAATAACGAGACCTTAGGTGGTATATTACTTCTCAGAGAACCTCAATTACCCATTTATAAAATAAGCATTAGATATTGAGAATCTGGCCGGGCGCAGAAGCTCACACCTGTAATTCCAGCACCCTGGGAGGCTGAGGCAGGCAGATCACTTGAGGCCAGGAGTTTGAGACCAGCCTAGCCAATGTGGCGAAACACCCTTCTTCACAAAAATTAGCTGCGCGTGGTAGCAGATGCCTATAATCCCAGCTACTCTGAGTCTGAGGCAGGAGAATTCCTTGAACTCAGGAGGTGGAAGTTGCTGTGACCTGAGATCGTGCCATTGCATTCCAGCCTGGGCGACAGTGTGAGACTCTGTCTCAAAAGTAAGTAAGTAAGTAAATAAATAAATAAATAAATAAATAAATATTCAGAGTCTTTTATAGCTGTAAAATTCCATTATTCAATAAATAAATAAATAAAAATAGATATTTGGAGTCTTTTATAGCTGTAAAATTCTGTTACTCTGTGACTGTCTTAAGTACCTGCTGGGATAGGAGGTCTTTTGAAGTCCCTTCTACCTTTAAACTTATGATTATATGTAACAAACAGATTTTTTTTCTTTATTTTAGCCTGATAGACTAAAGCAGTTTAGTGTGGCACCAAGACACTTTGAAGAGATGATACCACCTGAAAGACCCAGAATAGCTTTCCAGACACCTCTCCCTCCTTTATCTACCCCATCTGTCCCACCCATCCCATCAGTTCATTCCGTTCCTTCTCAAAATGAAGATTTGCGCAGTGGACTCAACAGCGCCTTTGGTGAAATGGTGTCTCCCAGGTGCTTGTTTAAATGTTTTGTGTGTGGGAATTAGGTAAGGTATTGCTATATTTTATGTTTAGAAGGATGTGCTGAAGCGGATAACGTTATTCTTCAGAGATTTTGTACAGTTAACAGTTTTGTGAAATAAGTTCTCCTGAAATTTGTTTTTTTCTCTGCTATTACAAAAATAAGGGAAATTCTTAAAACATTTTATTGTTTAAAGATGATTTTGTATCTTTAGAATGAATTACTAAGTACATTTTAGTGTTTACTTACTTTTAGGTCGTATTTTGGGATGTCTGTTTTTGATATCTTTTAACATATAAAAGTTGTACATTTTTTTCAATTTCGTTGTTTCCACTTGGCAAACATTGAATTCTTCAATTTGTGCAGAAAAAGTTTCTAATGTGGCTCTTTTATACGTATTATTTTATTTAGCTTCTGTTTCCTTCAGCTCATTCTCTGTGATTACTTATGGGCTGTGTAACTCAAATGCCTGAAATAAAAAGTGTTGAGATTATAAAACCTGTAATTTAGGTATTGGGGTAAAGATTTGATTTCTATAGGTAAAAGGCTATAATAGAGTATACATAAAGAAAATCCTGTTGTTAACACTGATATTTTCTGGGCTATACTTCCTTCTTTGTAGGACCTGGGCTTATTTTTTGTTCACTGGTAGTATATTAATTATAAAATATATTTAAATTTAGAGGTGTTTTTCTTAACTTTTTTGAACATCGATATTTTCTGAACTATATTATTTCAGTAGAAGTTGGTCTTTTAGTTACTATCCCACTGTAGAACTGTGTTTACTGTACTTACCAGGGGCTTTGTGTTTTTCATCTGTTGGCTTCCTGACTCAAGAATAGGAAGGATTGGAATTGACAGCATTTTATGGTGGTCTCAGCATTGAATTAGGGATTGAAATGGTTGGCTTTCTTCTCTGGATTTTGGGCAAACCACACCTTTGTTGAACTTCAGTTTTCTCATTTGTAAAAGTGAAGTAGTAGTATATTTTATTTCATGTTTACAATTACAGGGTTGTGAGGATTAGTTTGTATAAATCTCTATAAAATTAGATTTAATGATAATGACAGCTCCCTTTCATAACAGTTATTTGACATTTTTGTTTATGTATCTTTGTTGTGAGGATAGTGTAAGGGTTAGACACATTGAGTGGCTAGTAAATATGAAAGATATTCCCTACTGAAGAGAACTTCAGGGCCTTCTTAGTTCTTTGGAATTATTTTGAAGTATATGACAAGGGAGAACCTGTTAAGATACATACAACAGTGAGAACATTCAAGAATGCTGCCATCTCTTTCTATTCATTTAAAGGAATTTGCCTTTGCCATTTTTACTACTGAAAAATACTGCATTGATGGAAATACAGAGATATTTCCTAATCAGTAATGAAGTGCTAATGTAGAGGTTTTCAGAAGTTTTACATTTATGAAATACTAAAGATTATGTCAGTACTTTACTTTTGGTATTTAAGTCGCTTTTATTTTACTATTAAGAAATACACTCGTTTCCTCAGTCAGACTGAACCATTTGTACTTACACTGTTTTGTAGCTCTTTGCCTTCTCTTTCTAGATTGTCCTTCCTCTAACACACACAAGCTCACTCCAGTAGCATGACTTAAGCGTTGCCTCTTCTGGAAAGCCTTACATGTGCTTTCTTTCTCTCCGTCATGTGGTTTAAATGTCCCTGCTCCTGTACCTATAGCACTCTACGTTTTCTGGGCTATATTACTATTTAATTTAATTTGCTTGTACTGTTAATTATTTAATTTGCTTGTACCTGACTGTAGTTGTTTATTTTCATGTTACTCCTGAGGGACAGGGACCATGTCTGTCTTTATTTGATACTGGCACATTGTGCCTATTGGATATTAATTGGTTGAATATTAAGCCAGGTTTTTGTCTTACATAAATGTACCTGAAATTGTGAAATCCTATGTAATAGTATTTGCTTTTTGAGTCATAATTTTTGATGAATGATTGGAGCAAGGTGGTGACTTTTTCTAAAGTAGTGATAGGATTTTCAGTACTGTTTTTGCAAAAGAGTAGTATCTTGATTTTTTAAAAAAAAATGCCAAGAAACAAGAGAGGAATTTTTCATTTTTATTTTCATACAGGATTGCACCTCTGCCTCCACCTCCCCTACTACCACCTTTGGCTACTAACTATCGAACTCCTTATGATGATGCATACTATTTTTATGGGGCCAGGAATACTTTGGATCCCAGTCTTGCTTATTGTAAGTTATCTATAGGGTAAGCATTTTCTCCCCCCTGGCTCAATAAGGAAAATTTTTTTTTGTGTAAACAAAAAATATCTAAATGAGAAAAGCACAGCTTTGCTTAATTCAGATGTTATATATTGACTTAATAAATGCCCTATTTTAAAGCCCAGTTACATTTTATAGTTACTTCCTTTTCATCTCTATTTAAGAAATAACGATTGTGTTTTCTTATGCTGTTCTTTGCTAACTTCTAACCCAGAAGGAAATATTGATGGTTTTCCCTAGGTAACATTTTGATTATGTACCTTTTTCTGGAGGAATAAATAAAATGTTATTAAATGGTTATTCTAAATAAACTTTTTTTTTTCTTTTTTCTTTAAGATGGTTCAGGAATGATGGGCATACAGCCTGCAGCTTATGTTAGTGCTCCTGTCACCCACCAACTAGCGCAACCTGCTGTGTAAGTTATTAGTTAAAAGAATAATTTTTCCCCACTTTTATTTTGTAAAGATACACAAAACCTAAAAGCCACCATCCTAACATTTTAAAGTATACTATTTAGTGGTATTTAATATTTTCATAATGTGCAACCATCACCACAGTCCATCTTCAGAACTCTTTTTGTCTTGTAAACTGAAACTCTATACCCATTAAATAATAATGGTGTACCTCCCCATTCCCCTACCCCCATTCTCTGGTAACCACCATTCTATGTCTCTGATTTTGACTACTCCATGTACCTCATATTGAATGGAATCATACAGTGTTTATCTTTTTGTGACTGGCTTATTTCACTTTGCATAATGTCCTCAAGGTTCATCTGTCTTTTAGCATATTTCAGAGTTTCTTTCCTTTTTAAGGCTGAATTATAATCCATTGTAATTGTATACATTTTGCTTATCTAAAATCTATCCATTTATCCATTAGTGGACACTTTGGGTTGCTTCCACATTTTGGCTATTTGTGAATAATGCTGCTGTGAACATGAGTTTACAAATATCTCTTTGAAATCTCGTTTTCAAGTTTTTTGGTTCTGTACCCAGAGCTGGAATTGCTGGGTCATATGGTAATTCTATGTTTAATTTTTTGAAGAACTACCGTACTGTTTTCCACAAGTGCTATACTTTTTTATATTCTCACCAATAGGGCACAAGGGTTCCAATTTCTTCACATCTTTGCCAATACTTATTTTCTTTTTCTGTTTTTATAGTAACCATTCTAATGAGTATAAGATGGTATTTCATTGTAGTTTAAATTTGCATTTCCCTAATGATTAGTGAGGTTGAGCATCTTTTCATATGCTTATTGGCCATTTGTACATTTGTTTGGAGAAATGTCTTTTCAAGTACTTGGCCCATTTTTTTTTTTTTTTTTTTTTTGAGACGGAGTCTCGCTCTGTCGCCCAGGCTGGAGTGCAGTGGCCAGATCTCAGCTCACTGCAAGCTCCGCCTCCCGGGTTCCCGCCATTCTCCTGCCTCAGCCTCCCAAGTAGCTGGGACCACAGGCGCCACCACCTCGCCCGGCTAATTTTTTTTGTATGTTTTTAGTAGAGACGGGGTTTCGCCGTGTTAGCCAGGATGGTCTCGATCTCCTGACCTCGTGATCCGCCCGTCTCGGCCTCCCAAAGTGCTGGGATTACAGGCTTGAGCCACCGCGCCCGGCCTGGCCCATTTTTTAATTAGGTTGTTTATTTTTTGTTGTTGAGCTTTCAGAGTCCTCCATATTACCTGGTTATTAATACTATGTCAGGTATTTGATTTGGAAATATTTGCTCCCATTCTGTGTTGATATTGCCTTTCGATGCACAAAATTCTTAAATTTTCATAAAGTCCAGTTCATCTGTTTTTATTATTGTTGCCTATGCCTTTGGTGTCATGTGTGAGAAATCATTGCCAAATCCAACATCATGAAGCTTTTGCCCCATTTTTTCTTGTGAGAGTTTTATAATTTTAGGTCTTATGTTTGAGTCATTTTGAGTTAATTTTTTTATGGTATTGCATAAGGGTTTGTCTTAGTTATTTTGTAAGTGGATATTCAGTTTTCTTGGCACCATTTGTTGGAAAGACTATCCTTTCTGCATTGAGAGATACTGGCATTCTTGTTGAAAATCATTGGACCAAATATACGAGAGTTTATTTCTGGGCTATTTATCCTTTTCCCTTGGTGTGTATGTCTTCCTTTATCCCAGTACCTTAGTATTTTGATTACTGTTGCTTTGAATGTTTTGAAATCAGAAAATGTGAGTCCTCTTTGTTCTTTTTCAATATTGTTTTGGCCATTTTGGATTCCTGGAGATTCCGTATGAATTATAGGATGAGTTTTTCTATTTCTGCAAAAAAGTCATTGTGATTTTGGTAGTGAGTGTATTGAATCTTTGGGTAGTTTTGACATTTTAACAGTGTCACGTCTTCTGATCCATGAACATAAGATATATGTCCATTTATTTATGTCTTTTAAAATTTCTTTCAGCAATATTTCATAGTTTTCATTGTATAAGTATACGTCTTCCACTTCTTTAGTTAATTCCTAAGTGTTTTATTCTTTTTGCTGCTTTCATAAATGGAATTCCTTTCATAATTTTCTTTTCAAATTGTTCATTGTTAGCGTTTAGAAATGCAGCTGATTTTTGGGTGTTGACTTGTATCCTGTTACTTTACTGAATTCATTTATTTTAATAGTTTTGTTGTAGAATCTAGGATTTTCTGCAAATAAGATGGTAAGATCTTTGAACAGAGATAATTTTACTTTTTCTTTCTGATTTGGATACTTTTTATTTTATTTTATTTTATTTTATTTTTGAGACAGAGTCTTACCTTGTCACCCAGGCTGGAGTGCAATGGTGCGATCTGGGCTCACTGCAACCTCCGCCTCCTGGGTTCAAGTGATTCTCCTGGCTCAGCCTCCTGAGTAACTAGGGTTAAAGGCGTGCACCACTATGCCTGGCTAATTTTTTGATCTTTAGTAGAGATGGGATTTCACCATGTTGGCCAGGCTGGTCTCGAATTCCTGACCTTGTGATCCGCCCGCCTCAGCCTCCCAAAGTCCTGGGATTACAGGTGTGAGCCACCACACCCGGCCCCTTATTTTTCTTTCTTAATTACTTTCTTAATTATCCTGACTAGAGCTTCCAGTACTACGTTTAATAGAAATGGCTAAAGTGGGCATCCTTGCCTTATTCCTGATCTTAGAGGAAAAGTCTTTCACTGTTGTATATGATGTTTGCTGTGGGTTTTTCATATATGGCTTTTATTATGTTGAGGTAATTTCATTCTGTTCCTAGTTTGTTGAGTTTCAATAATGCAAGTGTTAAATTTTGTCAAATGCTTTTCTGTATTGAGATGATCATGTTGTTTTTTCCCCTTTATTCTTTTAATGTGGCATATTGATTGATTTTTTTTATGTTTAACCATAACCATCCTTGTTTTCCAGGAATAAATTCCACTTAGTCATGGTGTATAATTATTTTAATATGCTGCTAGATTTGGTTTGCTAGTATTTTGTTAAGGAGTTTTGCATCAGTGTTCATATGTGGTCCTGTTGTAGTTTCCTTATGGTGTCTTTTTCTGGCTTTGGTATAAGCACAATGCTGGGCTTATAGAAGGAATTAGGAAGTGTTCCCTCCTCTTGAACTTTTTGAAAAAGTTTGAGAAGGGTTGATATTAGTTCTTCTTTAAATGTTTGATAGAATTCACCAGTGAAACCATAAGGTACAGGGCTTTTCTTTGTTGGGCGATTATTGATTACAGATTCAGTCTCTTTAGTAACTAGTTATAGGTCTATTCAGATTTTATTTTTCTTCATGATTTAGTCTTGATAGGTTTTTATTTCTAGGAATATGTCCATCTCATCTAGGTTGTCCAGTTTGTTGGCATATAATTGTTGATAATATTCCCTTACAGTCCTTTCTTATTTTCAGAAGATTAATAGTGATGTCCCTTTGTGAATTTCTGATTATATTTTATTTTTTATATTTACTTATTTATTTTTCTGACCTCATTCTTTCCATCATAGAATTCCTGATTTTAATAGAAGATTCAGACCCTTCTTGTTGTTCAGTGTAGCTAAACATTTGTCAATCTTGTTGGTCTTTTCAAATAACTGTTGGTTTGGTTGATTTTTTTTTTTTTTTTTTCTGTTGTTATTCTAGTTTCGATTTCATTGATTTCTGCTGTAATCTTTTAAATCTCCTCCCTTCTGCTTACTTTGGGTTCCGTTTGCTCTCATTTTTCTGGTTTCTAGAGATGAAAATCTAGATTATTGATTTGGTATCTTTCCCTTTGTTTGGTATATATACTTAACAACTATAAGCTTTCCTCTTAGTACTGTTTTAGCTACATCCTTTAAGTTTTGATATGTTGTCTTTTCACTTTCATTACTCTCGAAATATTTTCCAATTAAAAAAAATTTCTTCATCAACCTGTTGGTTATTTTGAAATGTGTTGTTTAATTTCCACATAATTGTGAATTTCCCAAGTATCCTTCTGTTACTCATGTCTAATATAATTACGTTGCAGTTGAAGAACAAACTTTGTATCATTTCATTCAGTCCTATTTAATTTATTGAGGCTTTTATTTTAAGACCTAACGTAGTCTGTCCTGGAGAATGTTCCACATGCACTTGAGAAGAATGTGTATTATCCTGTTGGTGTGTGTATTATTCTGTAAGTGTCTCTTAGATCTGGTTGGTTTATAGTGTTATTTCTTGTATTTCCTTGTAGATCTTGTGTAGTTGTTCTGTTATTAGAAGTGAAGTATTTAATCTCCAACCATTACTTTGTGTGTGTGTATGTTCTGATATACAGTCTTGCTGTGTGTGTGTGTGTATATTCTGATATACAGTCTTGCTCTGTCGCCCAAGCTGGAATACAGTTGTGAGACCATAGTTTGCTGTAGCCTCAACCTTCTGGGCTCAAGCAATCCTCCTACCCCAGCCTCCTGAGCAGCTAGGACTACAGCCATGTGCCACTGTGCCTGACTGATTTGTTTATTTTTTGTAGAAACAGGGTCTCCCTGTGTTGCCCAGTGTGATCTTGAACGCCTGGCCTCAAGCGATGCTCTTGCCTCAGCCTCCCAAAGTACGAGGAATACAGCCATGAGCCACCACACCCGGACTCCAGCTATTATTCTTGACTTGTCTATTTTTCTCTTCAATTCTGTCAGTTTTTGTTTCATTTCTTAGGTCTCTCTTTATATGCATATGTTTATAATTGTGTCTTACTGAAGATTTGACCCTTTTATTAGTATCAGAGAGTCTTCTGTGTCTCTGCTAATAGTTTTTTTGTCATAAAGTGCTTTTAGTTCTAATATAAATGTTGCTTTTCTGGTTCTCTTTTAGTACTGTTTGCATGGTGTATGATTTTTCATATTTACCCTCAATTTATTTGTGTCTTTGAATCTATAAAGATGTCTCTATATAGACAGAATGCAGTTACTTCCTGGTTTTTATGTTTGCCATTTTGCAATTTTTTTCTATATGTCTTATGTCTTTTTATTCCTTTAATCCTCCTTTATTACCTTCTTTTTCTTTTTCCTTTTTTGTTTAAGAGACAGGGTCTCATTCTCTTGCCCAGGCTGGAGTGCAGTGGTGTGATCACACAGCTCATTGCAACCTCAAACTCCTGGGCTCAAGCAATCCTTCCACTCCAACCTCCCAAGGAGCTGGAACTACAGGCACATGCCACTACGCCTGGCTAAATATTTGTATATTTTGTAGAGATGGGATTTTGCCATGTTTCCTAGTCTGGTCTCAAACGTCTGGCTCAAGTGATGCCAGCCCCACAAAGTGCTGGGATTACAGGCATGAGCCACCGCGGCCAGCCTCTTTTTTTTTTTTAGATGGAGTCTTGCTGTTGCCCAGGCTGGAGTGCAGTGGTGCAATCTCGGCTCACTGCAAGCCCCACCTCCCGGGTTCATGCTATTTTCCTGCCTCAGCCTCCCGAGTAGCTGGGACTTCAGGTGCCCACCACCACACCCGGCTAATTTTGTTTTTGTATTTTTAGTAGAGACGGGGTTTCACCATGTTAGCCAGGATGGTCTTGATCTCCTGACCTCGTGATCTGCCCACCTTAGCCTCCGAAAGTGATGGGATTATAGGCATAAGCTACTGCGCCCGGCCTATTAGTTTCTTTTATGTTAAATATTTAATAACATTCAATTTTGATATTTTTGGTGTTTTTTGCATAATTTTGAGTTTTTTTGTGGTTTTCCTACAGATTAAAATTAATATCTTAATTTAAAATAAATGAGTTTAGTTTAAGGGCAACTTAATTTCAATGGTACACAAACCTTTTCTCTAATATAAAGTCATTCCTTTTCTCTACTTGATGCTATTGTTGTCATACAAATCACACTATTATACATTTAAGTCTCTCAACACAGTTTTATAATTATTGCCTTATGAAGTTGTCTTTTATTTATTGATTGATTTATTTTTTGAGACAGGGCACAGGCCAGAGTGCAGTGGCATGATCATAGCTCACTGCAGCCTTGAACTCCTGAACTCAAACAATCTTCCCACCTTAGCCTCCTCAATAGCTGGGACTACAGGTGTATACCACCAATGCCCAGCTGATTAAAAAAAAAAAAAAATTTTTTTTGTTTTGTTTTGGAGATAGGATCTTGCTGTGTCACCCAGGCTGGAGTGCAGTGGCATAATCATAGCTCACTGCAGCGTCAAACTCCTGGATTCAAGGGATCCTCCCACCTTAGGCTCCCAAGTAGCTACTACTCCCACTACGCCTAGCTAATTTTTTATTTTTTAAGTTTTTTGTAGAGACAGGCATCTCTCTTTGTATCCCAGGCTGGTCATGAACTCCTGGCCTCAAACCACTTGGTCTCCCAAAGTGCTAGGATTATAGATGTGAGCCATTGTGCCCATCCGTAGTTATCTTTTAAATCAAATAGAGAAGAATAAAGTTACAAACGTCTTTACATTTGTAATATCTTTTATATTTGCCCATGTAATTATCTTTACTGGTGTTCTTTATTTGTTTGTGCTTACTTCAATTGCTGTCAAGTGTTCTTTCATTTCAAGCTGAAGGACTCCCTTCAGCATTTCTTATAGAACAGGTCTCTTAGTGATGACTTCTCTGAATTGTATTTAATAATGTCTTAATTTAGCTTTCATTTTTGAAGGATAATTTTGATAGTATGGAATTGTATTGGTTGGCATTCTTTATCTTTTAACACAATATGGCATCCCCTAGCCTTTATGGTTTCTGATAAGCTGTTAATCTTACCGAGGATTCCTTGTATATGATGAATGGTTATTCTCTTGCTTTCAGGATTTCTCTTTGTCTTTATCTTTTAACTGTTTGACTGTATAGGTGTGGATCCCTTTGAGTTTTTCTTACTTGGAGTTTGATGAGCTTATTGGATCTGTAGATAATATTTTTCATCAAATTTGGGATATTTTTGCCCATTATTTTTTCCAACATTCTTTGTGTCCCTTTCTCTGTGTCTTCTCTTCCTGAGACCCCCATTGGTACACATGATGGTGTGTCACAGAATATCCGAAGCTTTGTTCATTTTTCTTCAGTCTTTTTCTTTCTGTTCTAGACTGGGTAGTCTCAATTGACCTGTCTTCAGGTTCACTGATTGTTTCTTCTTCCTGCTCAGATGTGCTCTTGGCTCCCTTTTCTTTACAGTTATATTTTTCAGCTCTATCATTTTTATTTGGTTCTTTTACAAGTAATTTCTGTCTCTTTGTTGTTAATTTTATTTGGTAAACATTGTTTTCGCAATTTAATTCTTTTTTTGAGACAGAGTTTCACTCTTGTTGCCGAGGCTGGAGTGCAGTGGTGCAATCTCGGCTCACTGCAACCTCTGCCTCCCAGGTTCAAGTGATTGTCCTGCCTCAGCCTCCCGAGTAGCTGGGATTACAGGTATGTGCCACCAGGCCTGGCTAATTTTGTATTTTTACTAGAGACAGGGTTTTGCTATGTTGGTCAGGCTGGTCTCCAACTCCTGACCTCAGGTGATCTGCCCGCCTCGGCCTCTCAAAGTGCTGGGATTACAGGCGTGAGCCACTGTGCCCAGCCACTTTATTTCTTTAGACAATTTTTTTAGTTCTTTCAACATATTTCTAATAACTGAATAAAAATCTTTGTTGATTAAATACAAGGCATGGTATTCCTCTGAAATTTTCTGTTGACTTATTTTTTCACTGTATGTATGGCTTATAATTCTCTATTTCTTTGCAAGTGTCATAATTTTTTTTGTGAAAACTGAACATTTAGGAAACATAGTGTGGCAACTGTGGAAATTAGATTCTCATCCTTGTGGTTTGTTGTTGTTGCTGTTTTCTAAGTACCCTTTGTAAAGTGTGTATTCTTTGTCATATGTGACCACTGAAGTCTCTGTTAGGATAGCTTAATAGTTCATGATTAGACTGAGATTTCTTTAAAAGCTTTGACCCAATAAACCTCCCAGCCTATGCCAACTGGTTCTGTGTGTGTGTGCTGGGACATGCTTTTAGCTTTCACATCCCACTTGCACAGGGCCTCAATGCCAGCCAGAAATGAGAGGTGTTCTCAGAGCTTCCTCGGGCATCCGTATAATTGCACATGCATGTGGGTTTCTAAATTCTCAGGAATGTGTTGGAGTTTTTCAAGGCCTCATGGGCATGTTATTTCCCAGATTTTTCTTTTAATTTTATTGGTCAGCTTTTTGCTTGCTCTGGCTGGTATCACTGTTTTAGATAGCTATGATGTTAAGTAATTACTGCTGATTGTTTTATACAAAACCCCAGGATAGAGAGCTCTGAGTCTGGTAAAAATAAAGATAGACCCTGTGAATGGGGCTTTTCCTGGGAGCTGCCAGACAGGTCAAAAGTGAGATTTTTCTAGAGATTGGATTTTTGGGGAATTCCAGACCTATTCTATACCTATCCAGTGGATACTAGATTACTGGTTTTCACAGCAACTGTCTTTGGGCAGCAATTAGATTTTAAGTTTATGATAGAGCTAAGGAGAAATTGAAAAGTAAAGGGCAAGTTCAAATGCCACAAAGTTTGTTTTTCTTACTGAAAACCAACCTTAACATAAAAACAAAAACTCTCCTTGGATTGTTCCAAGCCTTCCATGAATTTCCAAATTACTTAGCTCAGGCTGCTATAACAAAATATCATAGACTGGGTGGCTTAAACAACAGACATTTTTTCTTGGTTTTGGAGACATAGAAGTCCAGGATAAAGGTGTTAGCAGATTTGGTTCCTGATGAGGGCCCTTTTCCTGACTTTGTCATTGTATCCTCACGTAGTAGAGAGAGCAAAGTCTCTGGTCTTTCCCCCACTCCATTTCACCCCTCCCCAGTTTTTCTTAAGTACACTTAATCTCGTCACGAGGACTGTACCTTCCTAATCTCATCTAAACCTAATTACCTCTCATAGTCCCCAGCTCCAAATACCATCAGAATAGTACGCAGGGCTTTGATATAAGAACACAATTCAGTACATGGCACCAGAATTATTAAAAAGTTGGTTTTGACAATTTTGACTCGTGTTCTCATTGCTTTAATGGAGTAGCAGGTTTTCTTAAATTTCTTATTCTGCCATTCTAGAAGTGCTTTCTATAAATCAGTTTTATAACATTTTCATCCTTCCAATAAGATCCCTCATGCCCATTTATAGTTAATCCTAATTCCCATCCTCAGTATAGTTGTTTATAAGTTCTTTTCTGTTAAATTTTTCTGAAGGCCACATTAAAAAGTGCAAACTTGTTATAAAAGTTAGATAACTGAGTGACCAGCTGAATTATCTTACAAACCAATGACTTTCAAATATCTCTATTTGTTTCCAAGCATTTTAGCATGAGAGGTGGAAGGAACCTGTGACTCTGTGAGCTATTTTGATGTACACACAATCTGTCTTCTTTCCATTGACTTCATTAATTTAGCACACTTTATTTTTTGTATCATTTGAGAGGATGGTAAAGATTTTGATTAGCTTTAGTCTTTCATAAAGATGGGTGTGTTATTGTATTTCTAGTGTAGCCACTAAAAGTATAGGAACAAAAGGTACAACTTACTACAGTAATAGAGCAAAAATTCAAAAAAGAAGAACCAAAATAGAATTGGGAAATTGTTTGTTTTATTAACTGTCTGATCTTTTTCAACTTTGGTGATGGAATAAGTTAAGAATTTGTTGGCCGGGTGCAGTGGCTCATGTTTGTAATCCCAGCACTTTGGGACACCAGGGTGGGTGGATCACCCGAGGTCAGGAGTTCAAAACCAGCCTGGTCAGCATGGTGAAACCCCATCTCAGATTAACTGGGTGTGGTGGCACATGCCTGTAGTTCCAGCTACTGGGAGGCTGAGACAGGAGAATCACTTGAACCTGAAAGGCGGAGGTTTCAGTGAGCCAAGATCACGCCTCTGCACTCCAGCCTGGGTGACTAGAGCGAGATGCCATCTCAAAAAAAAAAAAAAAAAAGCTTCTTGGCCGGATTCAGTCTTATACAGACTAATACAGAGTGTGGAATGAAGGAATACTCTCCAGTTACTATTATGAGACTTTCATAATCTTGATACTTAAACCTAATAAGACCAGTATGAAATGGAAAATTACAAGCTAGTTACACTCATTAGCACAGACACAAGAATCCTAAAACTGAACCTCAAAGTATAGAGAAAGGATTATTGATCTTGAATTGGAATTACTCTCGAATATAGGATGATTAAATGTAGTAGAGTATATCAGTTAAGAGCCTAGACTTCGGAGCCTGATTGCCTTGGTTTGAATCCTACTTTTACCATGCATTAGCTTGAGGTATATTTCTTACTCCTATTCGTTGTCTGTTAATTGGGGTAATAATGGTATCACCTCATAGGGTTTTTCTGATGATCGAATGGTTAAAATATGTAAAGTGTTTAGGACAGTGTCTGAATACTAGGAGCTAATTGGTGTTAGATAAAATCAACTACTGTAATCTACCATGTTAACAGAATAAAGAAGAAGGCTGTATGATATCCCAATAGGCAAAGAAAAACCATTAAAATAATTTCATTAGTGATTAAAAATGTAATAAAGTAGGTTAGAGGGGAGCCTATAAACATGAGAAACTTACATCATGTATTTTATTTAATGGTGATAGATTTAAAACATTCCTTTTGAGATTCTATCATTGCTTCCTTTCACAGGGCTTAATAATTTCAGCAAGGCTAAAAATAAGAGAAAGAAAGGAAGGAAGATAGGTACAAGGATTAGAAAGGAAGAGAGAAAACTGCTGTTATTTGCAAAAGAATATATGGTTAATATTGGAATTAATATGAAAGTTTTCACAGAATTACTGATTACAAAATCAATATGTCAAAAGCAGTTGCAGGAAATGGAAGTTCCTTAAAAAGAATATGACACTGCGATTCCATTCCTAGTCATGTAATCAAAAGAAATAAAAATACATGTAGATGCAAAGACTTGGATGTGAATGTTTATAGCTGCGTTATTGATAATAGTCAAAAAGTGGAAACAATTCAAGTGTCCATCAGTGAGTGAATGGATAAACAGAATGTGTTATATTCATGCAATCAAGTACTATTCAGCAACAAAAAGTAATGAACTACTGATATAATACGGATGAACCTTATAAATGTTATGATAAATAAATCTATACATGTATACTATAGTGGTCCCATTTATATAAAATGTCCAGGAAGTGCAAATCTATAGAGACAGAAAGTAGGCTACTTAATTAATTACCTGGGGTTGGGGGTTGAGTAGGAGTTGATTGCATATGGGTATGAAGGATATTTTTGGGTTATAAAAATGTTCTAAAACTGGATTATGGTGATGGTTGCACAACTTTATAAATTTACTAAAAATCATTTAATTGTACACAGTTGACCCTCAATAACACAGGTTTAAACTGTATGAGTCCACCTACATGTAGATTTTTTTCAACCAACTGCAATAGAAAGTACAATAAATAAAGTGAGATGTGAAATCCATGTATGTGGAGGGCCTACTTTTCTTATGTGGGAGTTCCATAGGGCTCACTTTGGGACTTGAGTATACTCTGATTTTGGTATAGGCAGAGAGTCCTGGAAACAATCCCTCAGAGATACCAAGGGATGACTGTACTTAATACCCTAATCATTTCCTTCCTTTCATCCTGATCTGACTACATAAATCCTTAAACCCCCTTTTTGGGGGAGTCAGGGAGGAGTTGATAGATAAAGGTTAAGAATTTGGGTCTGTGAGTATGTGGGCGATATAGACAGGAGGGATCATGAGTGAAATAGATATTGAGAGAACCAATCCACCATATAATTTATAAACAGTATATTTTGAGAGAATGAGTTTACTCACATAGACCCTCTCAACCTTGTTTATTCATTTACACAAAAAGAGCCCCCTTGCTCTGAAAAAATAAAGTCAGTTAGGAACTATTTGATCTAGTTTACCTCATCTTCCCTTTTACCCACTCATAATCCAATGTGATAGTATACACAAACATACTTGTTTATCTTAATAAAAGATTGTAAGTAAGTTAGAAAAGGTAAATACACAATGGAACTGATTTTTTAAAGCAGTGATACTTTTGGAGAAGAGAAAGCTTTTTTAAAGTTTTAAAATCAGGCTGGGCGCGGTGGCTAATGCTTATAATCCCAGCACTTTGGGAGGCTGAGGCGGGTGGATCACTTGAGGCCAGGAGTTCAAGACCAGCCTGGCCAACATGGTGAAACCCCGTCTCTACTAAAAATACGAAAATTAGCCGGGTGTGGTGGCGGGCACTTGTGGTACCAGCTACTCGGGAGGCTGAGGCAGGAGAATTGCTTGAACCCGGGAGGCGGATGTTGCAGTGAACGGAGATGGCACCATCGCTCTCTAGCCTGGGCGACAAGAGTGAAACTCCATCTCAAAACAAAACAAAACAAAAAATTATAAAATCAATATTTGAATTTATCTTTTATAATGTAGATTTCTAAAATGTTTTACTGCCTTCAAAATCAGTATATTCCTGTACTTAAACATGTGTTATGTTGGCTGGGTGCAGTGACTCACGCCTGTAATCCCAAGCACTTTGGGAGGCTAAGGCAGGAAGATCACTTGAGCTTAGGAGTTCAAGACCAGCCTGGGCAATGTAGGAAGACTTCGTTTCTAAAAAAAGTGAGCCGGGTGTGGTGACGTGCACCTATACCCTTAGCCACTTGAAAGGCTGAGGTTGAAGGATCGCTTGATTCCAGGAGATCAAGGCTGCAGTGAGCTATGGTGGCGCCACTGCACTACAGCTTGGGTGACGAAGTAGGACCCTGTCTCAAAAAAAACCAAAAAAACAGCACTTTATTGCTTGTGATTTATATAACAAGAATATGTTTAAAATTTTTTCTTTTATGTTTCCTTGTGAGTTTTTCAAAAATTTTAATTTTATTTGAGATAGTCAGACTTTTTCCTGTAATTACATTGTTTTATTCTTGAAATAGCTAAGAAGTAATTTTATTAGTAAATCATTTAAAAATAAATAGTTAGTTATTATGTTACTTGAGGGACTTTGGCTGTGTTATTATTTCTGTATGTTCAGGAAACTGCCTAAGTCACATGTGTACTGTTCAATGAATTACCACAAACCTTTTTCACTCCTGTGTAACTATTACCTAGGTTAAGAAATAGATGCAGTAAATTTGAAAGTTGCAAGGATTGTCAAAACAAAGGCAGAAAGGAGCTAAGGAAGGGGCCACTTACTTAAGGATTCCTCTTTGGCCTATAGAGAAATATCCTTCTGTATTTTTAAATGTATTTATATGCCATGCTATTTCAAAAAACTGTTGTGTTTTCTTCTTGCTTTGACATCGATGGATTTAAATTATTTATTGTGTATTTGATGTAGGAATACGGTCGGACAGAATGAACTGAAGATTACAAGTGATCAAGTGATAAATTCAGGATTGATTTTTGAAGATAAACCGAAACCTTCCAAACAGTCACTTCAGTCTTACCAAGAGGCTTTGCAGCAGCAGGTATTGATTCATTTACTCATTTACTGTTGAACATCTTAAGTGTATGCATGGTGTGGTCCCTTAGAGCTCAGAGTGTGGCAGGGGAGGGGAAAAAACCAGTTAATTATAATTCAAAATGCTGAGTTTTGAAGTGGATACAGTAAAATGCTCTTGGAAGCATAGGATAGGAAAAATAATTGCCTGGGGCAGTTGGGAGAACTTCACGCAGTGGCTGATATTTGAGCTGCATGTTGTGCAATGAATACATTAGAAGTTGCTGGTGTATACAGAGAATGGAATTGGTGTGGAAGAAGGGGCTGGAGGGTTAGATTGTTCTAGTAGATTGTGAAGGACTAGCTAATAAGGGGTTTTCAGTTTCATCTGGTTATGGGCAGCTGAAGGAAGGAAATTTTAAGCCAAGAAAAGTATGAAAGGATTGGTTGCTTTGAGCAGATTTATCTTTTATGAAGATAATTGGTTGTGATTTGGACAATTGGGAAGAGATGTGGCAGGGAAATTATTTAGTAGATAGTCCAATAAGGAGGTGATGAGGCCCTGAACCAGATGGGGATGTTGGGGAAGACATCTAAGAGAGAATTCTCAGGTTTCATTGACAGGACTTAGATATAGGGAGGGAGAAATAACAGAGGGTTTGAGGATGATTCCTAGGAGAATAATGAGGCTATAAACCAAAATAGAGAAAACAGGAAGTAGTTCATGTTTACAGAGGAGGATAATGGATTATTTTGTAGTTTGTAATATTTGCAGAGAATTTAAGAGTAACTATCAAATGTGTGGGGTTCTTTGTGGGAATTCCCTTACCCTCTGAGAGGGCCCTGGGACTCTAACTTAGTTACTTTTCTATAGAATTCCACTTGGATTTCTTTTAAAAGTACTTTTGTTCAATTTTTACATGGGCAACTTTCTTGAAAGATTTTTAAAATTACAGAATTACCAACATTTTTTGTATGTTAGGATTCTACAAATAAAAGACTAAATTTTAAATTCAGAATCTGTTTTTGAATGAGCATGTTAAAAACACCACTGACAAAACTAGATTTTTCGACGATAGAGGTCTATTTGATGTGTGTGATGACTTCTTTGGCTGTGCTGGAGCAAAAGGTTGCTTAAATTTACTGTGCATATAGTTATGAGTTTAAAAGTGACTTTCCAAAATGTAGACACTTGTTTATTGTCTATCCGTATGTCTCTACAGAACAACCCTGTGCTTATACTTAGTGATGATAAGAATGCGTTTGTTTTTTTACTGAATACAGCTTTACAGAAATATTGCAGGTTTGGTTACAGACCACCCAATAAAGCAAATATCACAATGAAATGATTCACATGAATTTTTGGTTTCCCAGTGCACGTAGAGTTAATCTTTACACTATACTGTAGTCTGTTAAGGTGCAACATGTCTTAAGGTACGTAAACTTAATTTAAAAATACCGTATTGCTAAAAAAAATTTAGCAAGTCATAATCCTTTTGCTGGTGGAGAGTCTTGCCTCAATATTGATGGCTGCTGACCGATCAGGGTGGCAGTTGCTGAAGATTGGATGGCTGTGGCAATTTCTTTTTTTTTTTTTTTTTTTTCTGGAGACAGAGTCTCGCTCAGTCACCCAGGCTGGAGTGCAGTGGCCAGATCTCCGCTCACTGCAAGCTCCGCCTCCCGGGTTCACGCCATTCTCCTGCCTCAGCCTCCCGAGTAGCTGGGACTACAGGCGCCTGCCACCTCGCCCGGCTAGTTTTTTGTATTTTTTAGTAGAGACGGGGTTTCACCGGGTTAGCCAGGATGGTCTTGATCTCCTGACCTCGTGATCCGCCCATCTCGGCCTCCCAAAGTGCTGGGATTACAGGCTTGAGCCACTGCGCCCGGCCTGGCAATTTCTTAAAATGAGACAACAGTGAAATTTGCTGCATCAGTTGACTCCATTCATAAAAGATTTCTGTAGGATACGATGCTATTTGATACCATTTTATCCGCAGTAGACCTTCTTTCAAAGTTTGGAGTCCTCTCAAAACCCTGCTGATGCTTTATCAACTTAGTTTATGTAATGTTCTAAATCTTTGTTGTCATCTCAACAATATTCACAACATATTCACCAAGAGGAGACTCCATCTCAAGAAACCACTTTCTTTGCTTATTCGTAAGAAGCAACTCCTCATCCATTGAAATTTCATCTTGAGATTGCAGCAATTCTCTCAAGTCTTCCATGCCTCACTTCTAATTCCAGTTCTCTTACTATTTCTTCCACATCTGCAGTTACTTCTACCACTGAAGTCTTGAATCCCTCAAAGTCATCCATGAGGGTTAGAGTCAACTTCTTTCGAACTTCTGATACTGTTGATATTTTGACTTCCTTCCATGACTCACAAATGTTCTTGATGGCATCTGGAATGGTAAATTCTCTCCAGAGGGCTTTCAGTTTAGATTTCCCAGATCCATCAGAGGAATTACTGTTTGTGGCAACTATAGCTTTATGAAACATATTTCCTGAACAGTAAGAATTCAGTGTCAAAATTACTCCATGAGTTAATGGGCTACAGAATGGATATTGTATTAGCAAGCATGACAACAACGTTAATCATCTTGTATATGTAGCTCTTCATTGACCAGATGCATTGTCAATGAGCAGTAATATTTTGAAAGGAAACTCTCTTTTTTTTTTAGTAGTAAGTCTCAACAGTGGACTTAAAATACTCAGTAAACCATTCTTGAAACAGTTGTGCAGCAATCCAGGCTTTGTTGTTTCCTTTCTAGAGCATAGGCAGAGTAGATTTAGTATCATCCTTTTTTTTTTTTTTTTTTGAGATGGAATCTCACACTGTTGCCCAGGCTGGAGTGCAGTGGTGCGATCTCAGCTCACTGCAAGCTCTGCCTCCCAGGTTCATGCCATTCTTCTGCCTCAGCCTCCCGAGTAGCTGGGACTATAGGCGTCCGCCACCACACCCGGATAATTTTTTTTTGTGTGTGTGTGTGTGTGTTTTTAGTAGAGACAGGGTTTCACCGTGTTAGCCAGGATGGTCTCCATCTCCTGACCTCATTATCCACCTGCCTTGGCCTCCCAGAGTGCTGGGATTACAGGCGTGAGCCACCATGCCTGGCTGATTTAGCATCATTCTTAAGGGCCCTAAGGTTTTCAGAATGGTATATTAGCATTGGCTTCAACTTAAAGTCACCAGCTGCATTAGCTTCTAATGAGAGAGTCAGCCTGTCCTTTGAAGCTTGAAACCAGACATTGACTTCTCTTTACTAGCTATGAAAGTCTTCTTTTAATACAAGGCTGTTTTGTCTCCATTGAATATCTGTTGTTTAGTGGGACCACCTTCATCAGTTATCTGAGCTAGACTTTCTGGGTAACTTGCTGCAGCTTCTCCATTAGCACTTGCTGCCTCATGTTGTACTTTTTTATTTTTATTTTTGTTTTGAGACAAAGTCACACTCTGTCGCCCAGCCTAGGGTGGAGTACAGTGGCACGATCTTGGCTCACTGCAACCTCCTCCTCAGCCTCCTGAGTAGCTGGGACTGCAGGCACCCACAATCACGCCCAGCTAATTTTTTTTTTTTCTTTTTTTTCTGTATTTTTAGTAGAGGTGCAGTTTCGCTATATTGGTCAGGGTGGTCTCGAACTCCTGATCTCAGGTGATCCGCCCACCTCGGCCTCCCAAAGTTTTGGGATTACAAGTGTGAGCCCGGCCCATGTTGTACTTTTATGTTATAGAGATGGCAGCTTTCCCTCAACTTCATGAAGCAACCTCTGCTAACTTGCAAGTTTTCTTCTGCTTCCTCACTTCTCTCAGCCTTCATAGAATTGAAAAAAGTTAGGGCCTTGCTCTCGTTTAGGCTTTGGCTTAAGGAAATTCTGGGCTGGTTTGATCTTCTATTTAGACCACTAAAACTTTCTCTATAACAGCAATAAGGCTGTTTCACTTTCTTATCATTCATGTGTTTACTGGAGTAGCACTTTTAATTTTCTTCAAGAATTCTTCCTGTGCATTTACAACTGGGCAAAGTGTTTATTTAGCATAGGAGGCCTAGCTTTCAGCCTATCTATGCATTTGACAAGCCTTTCCCACTAAGCTTAGTCATTTCTCACTTTTGATTTAAAGTGAGAGGTGTGACTCTTTCATTCACTCAAACACTTACATGCCATCGTAGGGTTATTAATTGGCCTAACTTCAGTATTCTGTCAGGGAAAAGAGAGACCCAAGGAGAGGGAAAGAGACAGGGGAATGGCTGATTGGTAGAATAGTCAGAATCATATGACATTTATCCATTAAATTTGCCATCTTTTGTGTGTGTGATTCATGGCGCCCCAAAACAATTACAATAGTAACACTAAAGATCACCAATTACAGATCACCATAACAGATACAATAATAATTTTAAAAGTTTGAAATATTGTGAGAATTACCAAAATGTGACACAGAGACATGAAATTATCCCATGCTGTTAGAAAAATGTTACTGATAGACCTCCTCAGTTCAGGGTTGCCATAAACCTTCAATTTGTAAAATATGCAATGTCTGTAGCTGGACGTGGTGGCTCACGCCTGTAATCCCAGCACTTTGGGAGGCTGAGGTGGGTGGATCACGAGGTCAGGAGGTCGAGACCATCCTGGCTAACACGGTGAAACCCTGTCTCTACTAAAAATACAAAAAATAGCTGGGCATGGTTGGGGGTTCCTGTAGTCCCAGCTACTCCGGAGGCTGGGGCAGGACAGTGACGTGAACCCGGGAAGCAGAGCTCGCAGTGAGCCGAGATCGTGCCACTGCACTCCAGCCTGGGCGACAGAGCGAGACTCCGTCTCAAAAAAAAAAAAAAAAGAAAAAAAATTCAACATCTGCAAAGCACAATAAAGTGCAGCACAATAAAATGAGGTATGCCTGTATTTAACGTTGCCAAGCATTCCCCAGAGAGCGTTGATCCTCCAACCTCAGAATTTTGAGAATAGAGTTTGCCTAGGGAAAGTAGGTCTGGTAAGGTTGAGGGTAGACTTTGTGGCTGGGCATTCCCCTTGAAAGGATAAAGGAACATAGGGAGATCTGATGGTCCCATGGAACTGTCAAGGTTAGAGAGGGAATGGCTCAGGTAGACACTGGGGGAGGGAAGGAGGAGTTAGTTGAGTCTGAAATAGCCTTAGTGGCTGGAAAGTCATTTGGTGTATATAGAGGAACAGGGGCTATGTATTCTAGCCATTGAATTATTTTTATTTTTAATGTTATTTAATTATTTAGAGACAGCGTCTTGCATAATGTTGCCCAAGCTGAAGTACAGGGGCATAATGGCTCACTACAAACTCCACCTCCTGGGTTCAAGCAATTCTTGTTCCTCAACCATGCAAGTAACTGGGATTACAGATGTGCGCAACCACACTCGGCTAATTTTTGTATTTTTAGTAGAGACGGGGTTTTGCCATGTTGGCCGGGCTGGTCTTGAACTCTTGACCTTACGTGATCTTAGGCCACCACACCTGGCCTAAAGTATTTTTACATTGAGTATTACGTATTTGTGATTTTAATCTTTGTAGGGGAGTATACTGAAAAAAAAAATTTTTTTTTTTCGTTTTCTAACAAAAAGTAACATCTGGTATTACTAACTTGTATTGGAATACTTGTCAGCATTTATTTTAAATATATTTTATGTTGTCAAGATTCGGGAAAGAGAAGAAAGAAGGAAGAAAGAACGTGAAGAAAAAGAAGAATATGAAGCTAAATTAGAAGCTGAAATGAGAACATACAATCCCTGGGGAAAAGGTGGAGGTGGTGCTCCTCTCAGGGATACAAAAGGAAATCTGATAAGTATGTTATTTCCGCTGACTTGTTTTTAAAATAAGCTAAATTATTTTTAACTTTTTAAAAGACTGGGGAGTAGAAAAAAGTAGGAATCATAGCCTCTATAGCAAGGTACATATGTAACTTAATGCATATGAGGTATTTTGAGAATAAATATAATAACAGAGGCTAGAACGCATTTCTTCTCAGAATACTATTCATTTGTTTTTATTGTAAATATTTCATCCTCTGATGTTGATAACCCAGCTGCAGAGAAAAGCTCATGTTAGTTGATAAGCTGTTACTGAAACTGGTTCATAGAATATTTTGTTTCCTCATAAAAAATGATAAAACCCATATTACAAGTTAAAAACTAGTAAGATGTCTTAGAAATAAAGGATCTAAAACAGTTTTGGGAGGGGATTTTGTGTTTAATTTATGTATGCAATATACCTGCTCATCGCAAGAATTCCTTTGGGAAAAAAAAAAGACATGATCATAGAAACTTTCTAGCAGGTTTCATAATTTGTTGATTTATCTTTCAATTATGTACTCTCAAAAATGTTTGATCTAGTAATCACACAACAAATACTTCGAAAGAGTGGCTTTATACAACTTGTTATATACAGTTGTCTGTTGGTACCTGTGAAACATTGGTTCCAGGATCTCCTGTGAATACCCAAATCCACAGATGCTCAAGTTCCTGATATAAAATTGGTAAAGCGTTTGCACATAACCTACACATGTCCTCCTATATACTTTAAATCATCTCCAGATTACTTATAATACCTAATACAGTGAAAATGCTATGTAAATAGTTGTGATCTTGTATTAATTAGAGAATAATGACAAGAAAAAAAGACTTTTTACATGTTCAGCACAGATGCAAGCCTCCATTTTTTTGTTTTTTAATGTTTTTGAATTGTGGTCGATTGAATCCACAGATGTGGAACCCGCAGTTACAAAGGGCTGTTGTATATATTAGGATGGTCTCTGTTTAAGGTTTAGTTAAGCAGAATAAAAGTAGATCAAAGAGATACACATTTCATGTTCTTTAGGTATTATATATTATAGGAATAGATGAGTGATAGAATCGAAAGATTGGATGTTGAGTTAGAATTCTTACGTATTATGCCTTTGCTTCTTTGTTAAATATTGTTTTTTTTAAAAGATATATTTGAGGCCCACTTTAATTTACTTTAATTTAATTAATTTTTTTGAGACAGAGTTTCACTCTGTCACCCAGGCTGGAATGCAATGGCACCATCTTGGCTCACTGCAACCTCTGCCTCCCAGGTTGAAGCAATTCTTCTGCTTCAACCTCCCACGTAACTGGGATTTATAGGCATGCACCATCATGCCCGGCTAATTTTTGTGTTTTTATTAGAGATGGGATTTCACCATGTTGGTCAGGCTGGTCTCAAACTCCTGACCTCAGGTATTCCACCCACCTCAGCCTCCCAAAGTGCTGGGATTACAGGTGTGAGCCACTGTGCCCGGCCTACTTTAATTTTAATAGGTCTTTTTTTCTTCCCGAAGGATTTGTTCCTTTCCTATCTTCATCTCATGAATAATTTTCTCACAGTTTTGAAAGAGTGGAATTCTTACTACTTTCTTTATTGATGAAATGATTTTAGATGATGCCTAGCTAACATTTCTTATTTTAATAGTTAAGTGTTTACTTGAAAATATATTAGAAAAACACAAGTTTTCCATTTATGAATAGTGCTATAATATTTTCTTTTAAACTACGGGTATTAAAGTGAAGGTATTAGTCCAGGCATTTAATGGAAAGTGCTGTAATAAACCCAAATTCTTAGAAGCTTAAGGGCCTCTCTTGTTAGGCATCCATTTTTGTCCCACTCTGATGCTGTTTGGGTGGTTCTCCTCCAAGAAGTGACTCAGGGATCCATTGTTTCATTCCTTCATTTTAGAGTCCTTTTCTTCTTGTCCAGGGACAAATTGAGGATTTTGTTGGGTCCTGGCCTGGATGTGGAGGAAGATCACTTTTGCCTTCATTCCATTGTTCAGACCTAGTTATGGGGTCTAACCTAACTGTTTGGGAGGCTGGGAAGTTTAACTTTATGCTCAGGAGAAGGACATGGGATTAATAGCCATATGGGCAATCTTTGCTATAGTAAATTTAAATTATAAATTGATAGAAATATACTAGTTACCATGAAAAGTGTGCTTAACTGAGTGAAACATTGGAAAACGTTGGGATAGAGCAGTTTTCTAAAATCTACCTCTAAGATTATTTCTAGTTCAAACAATACAATTGTGGTGTTCTGTATGCCTTTAATTGGTGGAAGTAAGTAGGATAAATTTGGGTTATTGAGTTATAAAACATTATTTTAGAATTGCTTGACCTAATGAGCACAGAGAAAATGTTTCTTAGATTTCAATTTTTAATATTAATATTTAGTTGGCTTATTTAATGCCATCTTCATGCCATGAAATAGAAAAGGCATACTATTTTATCAAATACAGTATAACTCAATGATATTTTCAAAGCAAGTAAACTCATCACTTAAAAAGAGTATCAGTTTATTTTGTATGTGGATGCTACATTTTATTTTTATTTTTATTTTTTGAGATGGAGTTTCGCTCTTTTACCCAGGCTGGAGTGCAATGGTGCAATCTCAATTCACTGCAACCTCCGCCTCCTGGGTTCAAGCAGTTCTCCTGCCTCAGCCTCCTGAATAGCTGGGATTACAGGCATGTGCCACCATGCCCACCTAATTTTGTGTATTTAGTAAAGACGGGGTTTCACCATGTTGGTGGTCTTGAACTCCTGACCTGAGGTGATCCACCCACCTTGGCTTCCCAAAGTGCTAAGATTACAGACATGAGCAACTGCACCCAGTGTAGCTACTGTATTTTAGAGAAGGCGGGAAAGTTACATTTGAAATATGTAGCATAGAGCCTAGTGATGACTAAGACCATATAACATCTGTTCATTATCTTGGCTAACTTAAATTCTGCTGCTGACTTTTCTAATTACTCCTGTTGTTCTTTTTTTTATCTTTTATTCCAAAGAAATTAATAAAATTGAATCTTAACCCTTATCTTACCTCTCTAAGAATATCTAAGGCATAGTAGTTATTAATGAAATATAAAAATGTATTATTCATGCAACTGTAAGATAGTGTCACCCCTTTTAAAGTAAATACTTCTCAATTTAATTATTTGTACAGTACTTTATTCTGTTGTCTTTCTCAGTTCTTTATTCATTAAAGTTCTTTATTCAGGTTTTTATTTGAAACTTTACATGAAACTGTCCATGTCAAATGTTAAAACATATACACCAAAAGAAAAATGTCAATAAAAATAAATTAAAAGATAAAAACCACTTTGAAAGATGGTATCTCATAGTTCCAATTGATTAAAAGGATGATTAGTTAGTCAGTTCTTTTACTTTTACTTACTCGTCCACCTATGCCAATCTGTGATCTCCTTTCTGGCATGAAAATATTGCCTTTTTTCTGACATTTGTATTTTAGCATAGTGTTGTTGCATATGTCAGTAGCTTATATTTTTTTATTACTGAATAGTATTGCATTGTCTGGTGGTACCACAGTTGTTTATCCATTTAGCAGTTGATGGATATGTGGGCTGTTTACAGTTCAAGGCTATTATAAATAAAGCTGTTAGAAACATTCACTTACAGATCTTTGTGTGAACATAAATTTTTATTTTGGGTAAGTGCCTAGGAGTAGAATTGCTGGGTTGAATAGTAAGTGTTTAACTTTATAAGAAACTGCCAGAACATTCTCCAATTTTGTTGTGTCATTTTGCATTCCTGTCAGAAAAGTATGAGGTTTCTAGTTGCTCTGAATTTTCATCAGAACTTGAAATTATGCATCTTTAAGCTTTTAGTTATTTTATTGAAAGTGCAGTGATGCCTCATTTAAAAAAAACATTTTCTATTGTGAAATTAAGACCTAAAAGAGTTGCAAAGATGGTGTAGAGAATATCCTTCACCTTGTTTCCTGTGACGTTAACATCTTAGATAATCATGGCACAATGATCAAAACTAGAAATTAACCTAGATACAGTGCCGATAATTAAGTTACATACCTTGTTCGAATTTTACCTGTTTTTTTTTTTTCCCCCTAATGTCCTTATTCTATTTTAGGCTGTAGTCCAGGATCCTATAATGCATTTAGTTCATGTCTCTTTAGTCTCCTCCAATCCGTGAGGTTCCTCTTTCTCAATCTCTGTGTCTCTTTCTCTCTCTGTTCCATTGCTGTGTATGTCTATCCTTTTGCCCATATCAGAGTCTCTTGATTACTATAGCTTTGTAGTAAGTTTTGAAATTGAAAAGTGTGAGTCCTCCAGCTTTGTTCTTTTTTTCAAGAATTTTTTTTTGAGATGGAGTCTCCCCCTGTTGTCCAGGCTGGAGTACAGTGGCGCGATCTCGGCTCACTGCTAGCTCTACCTCCGGGGTTCACACCATTCTCCTGCCTCCGCCTCCTAAGTAGCTGGGACTACAGGAGCCCGCCACCATTCCCGGCTAATTTTTTGTATTTTTAGTAGAGACGGGGTTTCACCATGTTAGCCAGGATGGTCTCAATCTCCTGACCTCGTGATCTGCCAGCCTAGTCCTCCCAAAGTGCTGGGATTACAGGTATGAGCCACGGTGCGCAGCCTTTTCAAGATCTTTTGACAACTCAACTTCTTTGCATATTTTACTATCACTATAGTAATATAGTAATATTATTATTATTATTATAATAAGTTATAAGTTATTAGTAAGTAATTAGTAATATAAGTAATTAGTAATAAGTTATAGTAAGTAAATAATAAGTTATAGTAAGTAATTATTACTATTATTATTACTTTGTCATGTCAAGCATGGTGGCATTTTCATTGGGATTCCGTTGACTGTGTAGATAATATTGGGACAGCCAGCATCTTAATAGCATTGAGCCTCTTGATCCTTGAGTGGGCAGTGTATATCCATTTATTGCTTCTAGTTAATTTCTCTCAGCAATATTTTGTAGTTTTTGGTGGCAGATCTTGGGGTATGTTGTTGTTTCCCTAAATATTTCATGTGGTTTGAAGCTATTTTAAAATGTTACATTAAAAAATTTTTAATTCGTTTGTTTGTTGATGGTCTATAGAAATACAGGTAAATTTTGTATATTTACAAATACACAGACTGTAGTCTGTGTGCTTGCTGTTGTCTGTAGTCTGTGTGGTTGCTAAACTCACTTGTTAGTTTTAGTAGTTTTTTGTAGATTCTTTGATTTTTAATGTAGGCAATCATAGCATCTGTCAGTAGAGTTAGTTTTACTTATTTCTTTCCCATGTGATGCCTTTTATTTATTTTAATTGCCTTTTGCACTGTTTAAGAACTCCAGTATAGTGTTTAGAAATCATGAGCGCAGACATCCTTGTCTTGTCTCTGATTTCAGATGAAAAGCTATCTTTCACCATTAAGTTTAGCTGTCGGCTTTTGGTCAATTTTTCTTTTATCCCATTGAGGATTTTCTATTCCTTGTTTGCTTAGAGGTTTCATTGTGAGTGTATGTTGAATTTTGTCAGGTGCTTTTCTGCATCTATTGATATCATAATGTGGTTTCTTTACCCTTCTGATGTATGGTAAATTACATTGATTGATTTTTGAATGTTCAACGGATCTTGCATTCCTGGGAAAAACCAAGCTGTATTATTGTCTTTTATACATCTTACAGAATTTGATTTGCTAGTATTTTGTCAGAGATGTTTGCATCTAGGCTCATAAGATATTCTGGTTTTTATTGCTTTATAATGTTGTCTGGTTTTGGTATCAGGGTAATTCTGGCCTGATAACATGAATTGGGAAAAGTTTTTTCTTTTGCTTTATTTGTTTGTTTGTTTGTTTGTTTTTTGAGACAGAGTCTTGCTCTGTCGCAGAAGCTGGAGTACAGTGACATAATCACGGCTCACTATAGCCTCGACCTCCTGGGCTAAAGCAATTCTGCCACCTTAACTTCCTGAGTAGCTGGGACTACAGGCATGTGCCACCATACCTGGCTAATTTTTTTTATTTTTTGTAGAAACAGGGTCTCACTACGTTTATGTTGCCTAGGCTGGTCTTGAACTCCTGAGCTCAAGTGATCCTCCCACCTTGGCCTCCCAAAGTGCTGGGAATACATAGGTGTGAGCCACTTTGCCTAGCTGGGAAATGTCTGTGTTTAGAATTCACCAGTGAAGGCTGGGTGTGTTGGCTCACACCTGTAATCCCAGCACTTTGGGAGGCTGAGGCGGGTGGATCACAGGGTCAAGAGATCAAGACCATCCTGGCCAACACGGTGAAACCCTATCTCTACTAAAAATACAAAAATTAGCTGTGTGTGGTGGTGTGGTCCTATAGTCCCAGCTACTCGGCAGGCTGAGGCAGGAGACTCATTTGAACCCAGGAGGTGGAGACTGCAGTGAGCCAAGATTGCGCCACTGCGTGACAGAGCAGGACTCCATCTCAAAAAAAAAAAAAAAAAAAAGCATTCACCAGTGAAGCCATCTGGGTGGGGAGTTTTCTTTTTGGGAAAGTTTTAAACTGTGAATTCACTTTATTTAATAGATAAAGAGATATTCAGTTTATTTCTTATGTGAGCTTTGGTCATTTGAATCATTCAAGGAAATTACTCATTTTTTTTATTTATTGTCATAATGTTGTTCATAATATTTCTTTTTTATTCTGGTGTTTGTAGGATCTCTGGTGATGGCTCCTCATTCATTCCTGATATTTGTAATTTGTATATTCTCAATCTGGCTGCCTGAATGTTTATCAGCTTTATGGATCTTTTCGTAGAATCAGCTATAATTTTTCATTGATTTTTTTCTCCGCTTTTTTTCTTGTTTCAGTGATTTTGCTCTTATCTTTACTATTTGCTTCCTTTAGTTTGCTTTGTGCTGACTTTTCTCCCTTTTCTAATTTCTTTTTTTTTTTCTTTTTTTTTTTTTGAGACAGAGTCTCACTGTGTCGCCCAAGCTGGAGCGCAGTGGCGCAATTTTGACTCTCTGCAACTTCCGCCTCCCGGATTCAAGTGATTCTCCTGCCTCAGCCTCCCAAGTAGCTGGGACTGCAGGTGCATGCACCACACCTGGCTAATTTTTGTATTGTTAGTAGAGACGGGGTTTCACCGTACTGGCCAGGCTGGTCTCGAACTCCTGACCTTGTCATCTGCCCGCCTCCGCTTCCCAAAGTGCTGGGATTACAGGCGTGAGCCACCATGCCCGGCCCCCTTTTCTAATTTTTTAATGTTGATGCTTAGATTATGATTTGAGACCTTACTTATTTTCTGTGCATTGAAGTATGCTACACATTTCCCTCTGAGTACTGTTTTAGCTGTATGTCACAAATTTTGGTGTGTTATGTTTTAATTTTCATTCAGTTTTGTGATTTTCTTTGTGACTTTTCTTTGACCCCCATTAGTTATTTGAAAGTGGACTTAAAAAGTTTCCAAGTATCAGGGGATTTTCCAGAGAGCTTGCTTTTATTCAGTTCTAGTTTATATTCCGTTTCAGTAACAGAATATAATACGTTTCTGGTTTTTTGTGTGTTTGTTTGTTTGTTTGTTTGTTTTGAGACAAGGTCTCTCTCTGTCGCCCAGGCTATAATGCAGTGGCACGATCATGCCTCACTGCAGTCTAAACCTCCCTGGCTCAAGAGATCTTCCCACTTCAGCGCCCCCAGTAGCAAGGATTCCAGGCACATGCCACCATGCCCAGCTAATTACAAAAGTTTCTTTAGAGACAGGGTCTCACTGTGTGGCCCAGCTGGTCTCAAACTCCTGGCCTCAAATGATCCTCCCACCTCAGCCTCCTGAAGTGTTGAGATTACAGGCATGAGCCTCTGCACCCAGCTGGAGAGAATATACTTTTAATGACTAAAGTGTTTTTAAGTTTGTGAGATTTATTTTATGAGCCATCATTTAGAATTTTACTCTATAGGTAAGTGTATATATTTTAAATTGCGTTAATTTTGAAATATGTATTGTTAGTAGTGCTAGTGTTGGAAATTTTGCTTAGCTCTCTGAATTAAGTCATTATAAAAGAGTTTCTGTGTCAGCCATGAATTGCTGAATAATCCTGGGTTTATAGTAACATTTAACATATCTCAGCTCTTCACAAAATATATTTTGGTATGTATTTTCCACCAAAGTATAAAGAGTAGCAGCTAACTTGTAAAGGTAATTAAAATTAATTTTTTTATAATGAGCTAATTCACTCAGTGAGGAGCACATAAGTGCTTCTAATTTTATATTGAATGTTATGATGATTTACATTTAAAATGAAGTCCTGTCTTTGCAGTTGACAAATTATGCTCTTGACCAAAGTGCCTTTTTTAATTTTCATTTTTTAGCTGATTTCAAATCATTTGTGTTACCGTCTCACAGAAAGACAGAAAAGGAGTGGCCAGTTGCCAAATCATTTTTCCCAATAAAAAGCAATATGGATTTGGTTTGCTTGCTAACTCTAATAGTCTTAAATCTTAATAACTATGTACTTTGATGAAATTAATTTTCTCTTAATATAAATATGTTGAATATTATTCCACTGGAGAAGTCCACATATAATCACAACAGTAAATTATAATGTGTTATTGAAGTTTTCTCACATATAGGATATCTCCTAATGTATGGTTTGTGTAGGTGACTATCAAACTCAGATTGCATTCCCTAAGCACTCGCTAGTTTGGCAACACAGCTGTTGATTATTTCAAGAATGTCTATCTGCCTTGCTAGTCCTTGGCACTTGGGAATTTTCTTGCGGTCACCTTTTTCTGTGGTTTCACCCACTCCTTTCTCTTTGCATTTTTTCTATTTATTTCTTCTTTCTACCTCTGAATATGCTTAGGTCACTTGTATTAAAACACAAACAAATGCTTCCTTTACCATGTAAAACACATTCAAAAAGTAGTCCATGCTTGTTGCTGTCACTTCTTAACCACCGTCTTATCAGCTATTTTTCTATAATATAACATCTAGCTTGTACCCCCTGCCCACCACTCCCCCATGCCACATTGTCAACAAAAAGCCTAATGTTCTAATTTCAATTTAATGATTTTTACTCAGCTTTTATCTTCTTTGAACCGGCTTGACAGTTCCTTTTTTTCTCCAAGTCTTTTGTATCCTCTGAGATGCTGTCCAAACTTCAGCTGATATTTATTGGATGTGCGTTATGAGCTAGAGTTAGACTTTGCTAGGTTTGTGAGCATTATCTTTCTTCTAAGGACTGTCATCTGACCTTGTCTGTTTCTCATACCTTCATCCATTCTCTTCCATGTCATCTCTTTTACTCCTGTGTTACTCTTTACGTCTTCCCTACAGATTGATCTTTAAATCTTTTTCTTTGTCCTCAATCATTTTTATTTTTATTTTTTTGAGACAGAGTCTCACTGTGTCATCCAGCCTTGAGTGCAGTGGTGTAATTTTGACTCATTGCAACCTACACCTCCTGGGCTTAAGTGATCCTCCCACCTCAGCCCCCCAAGTAGCTGGGACTACAGTTGCATGCCATCATGCCCAGCTAATTTTTGTATTTTCAGTAGAAATGGAATTTCACCATGTTGCCTAGGCTGGTCTTGAACTCGTGAGCTCAAGTGATCCACCCTCCTTGGCCTCCCAAAGTGCTGGGATTATAGGCATGAGCCACCACACCCGGCCAGACTAATATATTAATCTCACTTGTGTAACAACCAAAACTGCCTCCATTACCTTCTACAGAACAAAATTGAGAGCCATTGGCATGTGTTTTAGGATATTCCAGAATACGTATCCATTCTGCGGTTTTCAGTCTTTCTTGCCATTGCTCTATTATATGTGCTTTATGCTCTAGTCTAGCTGGACTGCTTTAATGTTGCCAGAACACTCTTCATGTTTTACCTGCCTGGAGTGCTTTCTCACATTGTTGTACTTCTCTATTATGCTTCCCTACTTATCTTCATCTGTGAAGCTCCTATACATTTTCCAAGTCCAAGCTGCCCTAAATATTGTAACAAGGTGAACCTTCCTGATTCTGAACTCCCATTCTCTTTTGTAACATTTACGTATTGCTTGCCATGTTCTGTCTGGAATTCTAATTGTGATTCATGTTCAAAATACGTTCTTGAACATAACGGGCTTCCTGATAAATACTTCTTATATCCAGGTTTAAGTTCACTTTCAGTGCTGCCATACTGTTCCAGTGTTTTGGTTTGTTTGTTTTATGGAAAACAGCTACTTTTTATTTTATTAAAGCTTTGAGTTCTGTAATCATTCAGTTCTGTTTTTAAGATTGGTTGTTTGACCCAATTCTAGGTGCTCAGATTTTTGCTGTGTATATTAGATATCTGCTCTACATAATGAATTAATCCAAAACTTGGTGTTTTAGCACAATAAACTATTATCTTGCGGTTCTGAGGGTTAGAAATTTGTGAGTGGTTTAGCTAGGTGGTTCTGTCTCAGGCTCCCTCATAATGTTGGAGTCCAAGGTGTTGACCATGGCAGTAGTCATCTGAGGCTTGATGGGGACTGTAAGATTCATTTTCAATATGGCTCCCTCACATGGCTCAGGAGGCCTTAGTTCCTTGTCATATGGGCCTTTCCATAGGGCTCCCTTAGTGTACTTGTGATATGACAATTGGCTTTCTTCAGAGTGAATGATCCATAGATAAGCAAGGTGGAAATAATTTCTTTTATGAGGTAGCCTCAGAAGTCATATACTGTTGTTTCTGCGACATGCTAGTCATAAAAAGTGAGTTATTAACTCTGGGCACCACTGAAGGGGAATGGAATTTAGCTTTACCGTTTGAGGGAAGATTGCCAAGTAATTTGTGAATATATTTTAAAACGCCACTCCACATGATTATATGTTATTAGGAGACCGATGACAGGTAAATTTCACTATGAGTTTTTTAAATTATTGCTATATTTTTTCTATGTTAAAGAAATTCTAAGTTCTGAAGTAACATAGATACTGGTAATATGGTTTTTATGTTTTGTTAAAGATTTATGTATCCTTAATTTATCTACTAATTGAGATTATTTTAAAGGGTTATTTTTTGAAAATCTTAAAAGTTTTTATAATTTTGTTTCTCTTTTCAGAGCACCAACATATCATTGAATTATTCCCAACTTTGTCCTATTGTTTTTCTTTCTGACTCCCTATTTTAAGAAAATATGTTTTGCATGCCAATTATAGAAATGTGTTTATTTAAATAAATGGCTTATTTTTTCCTCTCAGCCGATTTGAATAGGATGCACAGACAAAATATAGATGCCTACCATAACCCAGATGCAAGAACATATGAAGATAAAAGGGCTGTTGTATCTCTAGACCCAAATTTAGCCACTTCAAATGCTGAGAACCTAGAAGATGCTGCAAATAAAAGCTCAGGTTTTTAATCACTTTTTTTTTTTTTTTAACAATTCTGAAATTGTTCAGTAACATTTATGTTCTTTGACTAAGTTCTTCTTACTGGGATCTTGAGAACTTGGCTGCTCTGATACAGGAAGTGTAACACACGATTCATAAAATACCTTTTCTTCATAGTTACTTTGAAAAAAGGGTGAATGGGGAAAGGTTACTTCTTACTACTGTGTTTCTTCTCAGCTTTGTAACTTGCTGTGTATCCTTTAGCTGCTGCTAACATTTTTATTTTGCTAGTGGGGGACATTTCTTAAAATCAAACACTCTTTTTACACACATACACTATTTGCATCTTATATCCATAGCTGTTTGAATTAGTGAAAAACTGTCATTGTGATATGATAAATTGTACAGGGAAATTCATTTTTTGCTTGTTTTAGTAATTATTTACCCTCCCTTGTAAAACAACAGTATACAAAGAAATGAAGCAACGTGTGTGTGTGTGTTTTTTTTTTTTTTTGAGACGGGGTCTCACTTTGTTACCCAGGCTGGAGTGCAGTGGCATAATCTCAGCTCACTGCAGCCTCCATCTCCGGGTTCAAGCAGTTCTCTACCTCAGCCTCCCACGTAGCTAGGATTACAGGTGCCTGCCACCACCCCTGGCTAATTTTTGTATTTTTAGTAGAGGTGGGGTTTCACCATCTTGACCAGGCTGGTCTTGAACTCCTGACCTTGTGATCCATCCGCCTCCACCTCCCAAAGTGTTGGGATTACAGGCAGGAGCCACCGCCTGGTTACATGCCTCTTAACTACTTATCTTTGATTTACTATTAATATCCTTTAATCAAAAATTCTGTAAGATGAAAATTATTCAGTATCTTTTTTATGACATACCAGGAAAAGTTGTCAAGTATATGTTAAATTGTGTTATATATTTAAAAATAAAGTTTAATACACCACCTCACACTATATTTTGATGCCTATAAAACTGGCCATTTATTCATTACAAAATTTGACTTTGTGCTTTCACAGAACTTTTGATTTTAGACTAGAAAAGAACTTTTCATTAGGAAGTTCTAAAATATTTGTGACTGATCATTCAGTCTTTTTTGTTGTTGACCCTTATTTTTGGCTAAACAGATAAGTGAAATGGGGAGCTGTGATTAGAGTCATACCCCTGCATCTTTCAAGGCTTTGATGGTGGCACACGTATCTGTAGCCTTTTTGAACACTTTAAGAGATGGATTATTTACTGTTTTCATGGGAAACTTGTACCAGTGTTTTCTTATTATGAGAAAGTGCTTTATTTGTTCTACAATAGATTTTATTGGATCCAATTTTGATTTTTAGAGCACTAAAATTGGAACCTTTGATTTTGACAATATTATTGATTTGGCTCTTTTAATTTGTAATAGTGTGTGGTAAGAACATCAAAACACCTTTTCATATTATTGCTGCTAAGAGAGAATTTTGACTTATTTCTGATATTTTTCTCATTTGCTGCTGCTTCTAGTAGTCTGTATTGAGATCTCAGTGCCATAAAGAGTCTTTCTCTACCCTTTTTTTCTATACGTGGTATTGTTTGTAGTTCTGGCTCAGCCTAGAACTTTCTCTATCTTAGTAATAACACTTTTTAGCCATCTAGCTTTGCACACCAAGCAAAAACACCAGAAAATCAACAGTTTCCATGACCCCTTCCCAAAAGCATAAGCCTGATGATTAAACATGCACAGCAAAATTTGTTGACTATAACCTTTCTGTACCACTGCCAGGTTTTTATGCTGGTATTGTTACTAGGATGTTCTGTTTAAGAATTGAATTAAAACCATAAAATGTTTAAAACTTCCCTTTTTTGTGAATTGAAATTCCCTAAGTTAGACTTTCCTTCTCTAAGAATTAATTAATTGGCTGGGCGCAGTGGCTCACGCCTGTAATCCCAGCACTTTGGGAGGCCCCGAGGCGGGTGGATCATGAGGTCAGGAGATTGAGACCATCCTGGCCTACGTGGTGAAACCCCATCTCTACTAAAAATACAAAAATTAGCTGGGCATGGTGGCACGCGCCTGTAATCCCAGCTACTTCGGAGGCTGAGGCAGGAGAATTGCTTGAACCTGGGAATAGGAGGTTGCAGTGAGCTGAGATCATGCCACTGTACTCCAGCCTGGTGACAGAGCGAGACTCTATCTCAAAGAAAAAAAGAAAGAATTAATTAATCTAAAATAAACTTTCTCAATGCAAGAAATGATTCAAATCTACCTAATTTTGTGCTATGCCATATATATGTATATGAGTGCGTGTGTGTGTGTATGTATGTACACACACACATATCTTTGCATATATGTAGCATTTGATATTTTAAAAGCCTGAAGGAACTTGAATATAGCTGAAAATTGAATGTTTACAACATGTGTTTAAGTTTCCTTATCATCTAATATTTTATCTTCATTAGGTTTGTTTCTGATGCCCTTTATAATGTTCATTATTTTTTCTTTTACTTTATGGTTTTTAGATGAGCTGTGGCTTATGAAGTCTAATACGAATATGGCTTAAATTTACTTTTTTGGCTTATTATCATGCCAAGATACATTTCTGCTTTCTTTGTATATAGCAAGTGTTTCGCTGTGGTTTTCCTTTTATAGTTTATTCATTTCTAAAAGGACTTCTCTTGTCTGTCTCTAATAATATTTCTTCTCTAATTGCCCCAAAGGTTTAGAACAGGAGTGAGCATCATGGTGAAACATGCTACTCAAGTTTGTTTCCACCACAGCATAACATTTAAAATAGCCTTCAAGGTGTTTTCAGTAGGAAAATTTTCTAGTGGAAAAAAAGTATTCATAATGTTTAAGTATTGATTTGGCTTTCTGCCAGTCTGTTCAAATAAGCATTAATACATTTAAATACAAAAGCAAAATAGACCTGAGTGGTAGCTGAACTGCAAAGCAGTTTGCCTATACAAAACTACATGCGAGAAATACATGCTTTAGGCTGGGCGCAGTGGCTCACGCCTGTAATCCCAGCACTGTTGAAGGCCAAGGTGAGCGGATCATCTGAGGTCAGGAGTTAAGAGACCAGCCTGGCCAACATGACGAAATCCTGTCTCTACTAAAAATACAAAAAAAAAAAATTAGCCAGGCATGGTGGCACACGCCTGTAGTCCCAGCTACTCGGGAGGCTGAAGCAGGAGAATCACTTGAGCCCAGGAGGCAGAGGTTGCAGTGAGCGGAGATCATGCCACTGCACTCCAGCCTGGGTGACAGAGCAAGACTCTGTCTCAAAAATAAAGAAAAAAGAAATACATGCTTTAGTTTAATGGTATAAAGAATGAGTCAGAAACTCAATATAAAAAGTTATGTGAGGCTTAAATTGAAATGTCTTTTTTTTTCCTGTCTGCATTCAAAGAGACTCTAAGGGTGTAATTGTTTTTCGAATTGCTTTTATGAAATAATTTTTTTCCATTCCAAGAATATAGGATACTATTTATAGGTAATATATAATAAAAAATTTTTGTTCATGTTTATATCTCATTAATTTGATAGTTTTAAAAATAAAAACTCTTATAACAAGACACATTCTAATTTGTTAAATATGTTTTTCAAAGCTGACTTTCTGTTCTGTCATTTAAACTGTTGGGAAGAATTTTGAAATTACTGATTTTTAAAAACAATTTTATATGTTATTAAGCAATATTCTTAAGTAAAGGATATTCACATACTGAAGAATATAAATATGTACTTTTTTTCTCTCCATAAATTCTATTTTAAAGCCTTTGTTGCAATGAGGGTTGTTTAAGCTGTTAGCTTTTATGTTTACTTTGTATCTTTCAGGTATTATTTGATTTTGTTAACTGTTAATTTTATTTTAGTTTTACCATTTTTCTTTATCTTACTACTGTTCACCTGATCTTCAGATTCTAATCTCAACCTTCCTCTTCTGATTTTAATCTCTGGACTTTTTTTTTTAAAAAAAATGAATTTATTAGCAAACTGTTCATTCTTTAACTGTTACATTTTCTAAGCATTGGCTAATAGTATGTTTTTGCAAAATGTTTCTTTCAAGGTCATATGCAAACACAGAGCTCTCCTTTTGCTCGGGGAAATGTATTTGGTGAGCCTCCAACTGAACTTCAGATTAGACAGCAAGAATTATACAAGAATTTTCTTCGTTTTCAGGTGAAATGCTATTTGATCAGTTTCAAAGTTTCATGAGATTTTAATAAACAAAACTTGCAAAGATTTTCTCCAGGATAAATACTAAATTCTAAAATGCCATACTTTTATCTAAAATATCTAATTTATATCAGATCAGATACCAGTAGTACAAAAGTTATTATTTCATTTCCTTGTTTCAAGGAAATAAGCAGATGTATTAAGTATGGTAGTTGACTTAATCTTTATTTTATTAAATCATTAATTTGTTTTATTTTTTTGAGATGGAGTCTTGCTCTGTCTACCCAGGCTAGGGTGTAGTGGTGAGATCTTGGCTCACTGCAACCTCCGCCTCCTGGCTTTAAGTGATTCTCCTGCCTCAGCCTCCCAAGTAGATGGGACTACAGGTGCCTGCCACCACACCTGGCTAATTTTTTGTATTTTTAGTAGAGACAAGGTTTCACCATGTTAGCCAGGATGGTCTTGATCTCCTGACCTCATGATCTGCCCTCCTCGGCCTCTCAAAGTGCTGGGATTATAGGCATAAGCCACTGCACCCAACCAATTTTCGTATTTTTAATAGAGACAGGATTTCACCATCTTGGCCAGACTGGTCTCGAACTACTGACCTCAAGTGATCTGCCCACTTTGGTCCCCCAAAGTGCTGGGATTACAGGTATGAGCCACCACGCCCAGCCTAAATAATTAATTTTAAATCTAAGAAGGCTGAGATTTCAAAAACTAACTTACTAAAATATTCATCTATTAGGCAGAGAATGCATCTTTCTAGATATTTGTAAGTTATTAGAAAATCAATATGTTTTTTCCAAATGATTTTATATTCTTGACTTATTACAGATTGTAAATAAATAAAAATTAGATTTAAGATAATCACAGTTTACAATTATTTGCCTCATTTATGTATATAAGTAGCATTTAACATAGTAGAAATGCCCAGACTATTCCCAAAGGAAGACACTTGAACATCCGTTGTTTATGAAGCAAACAGACTTATTCCTATACTGGGTGTACCCTGGGCTGAGTCCTAGGGGTGGAGCCTGAGATGAATGTGAGATACTTGCCCATGAGGGACTCACAGTTTCTTATTTCCTTAACTCCCTCCCCTTCACACTCACACTTAGATACCAGTGTCAGATTCATCTTATGGCCTGGGTAATCCTCCTTTGATACGACTTTTCACCTGCTATTCTTTACTCAAAATCTGGTGGTAGCTTTTCTTTGCCTACAGAAATTATCTCAACTCTTGAACCTAACATTTAAGGTTATGTAATCTAACCCCAAACTCTTAAACAGATGCCCTCAAACATATCTTCTTTTTAATCCTAATTATTCTTGACTCTTAAATAAGGCAGTTACGTAATGGATATAGCCTTTAAGGATGATTGATATTAGGCTGAGTGTGGTGGCTCACACCTGTAATGCCAGCAGTTTGGGAGGCCAAGGTGGGCAGATCTCTCGAGCACAGGAATTTGAGACTAGCCTGGGCAACATGATGAAACCCCATTTCTACAAAAAATTAGCCAGGCATGGTAGTGTGTGCCTGTCACCCCAGCTACTCGGGAGGCTGAGGTGGGAGAATTGCTTGAGCCCAGGAGGCAGAGGTTGCAGTGAGCCAAGATATGCCACTTTACTCCTGCCTGGGCGACAGAGTGAAAAAAGGATGATTGATGTGACATCACTGTTTAAGGTACAATAACAGGATTAAAAAGACTGGAAGCAGGGACATTTTACTAGCGTGGGTGACAGTGGAAATTGATGGAAAGTCCTTTTTAAGGTTCAACAGAAACAATATAGATGTTGAATATGAGAGACTGGTATCAGAGGTCCCAATATTTTGCACTCAAGTCATGTAGCAGCAAGTTGAGAGTTTGGAGTCCCTGTTGAACGTAAAGGACTGTGTGGTATATTGACCATGACAGCAGGTCAAAATTTAAGTACCTCTTCTAATGCTTAGCAGTTCTTACCATGGTCTAAGGTAGAATTCAGCCAAAAAAATCTTACAATTGTATAGCCTTTTATTGTTCGTAAGATCCTTTTACATATAGTATCTCATCAAACCTCAGATTTCTCTGAGGGGTGTTTTATTATCTCTGTTTAATAACATACAACTAATACACAGACTAACAGGCTTGCCCAGGGTGTCAGAGCTAGCAAATTGTGATGCCATTGCTTGAATCCAAGTCTCCAGACTTTAAGTGTAATATCTGTGGATATCACACTTCTATTTATAGGATTCACTAGGAAGTCTTTACCTCTAGAAAAGCTATGGTAATGGGGGAAGCTTTAACTATTTTAGTTTCAACCTTCAGTTCTTCCACCCTGTCAACCCTCAATTTATCTGTGAATGGATTGCTTTCAGATGATGGTTTTTAAATTTTTCTTTCAGCAGCCGCTTAAAAATCTCTTCTCCCACCTCAAACAAAACCTAACATGTAATTCTAAGAAAATGTAAAATAGATCAATGATATTTATTATTACCATCAAAAATATAATGTCAGATAAAAAGTATACAAAACTTTTGTTAAAACAAATATTATGTTCAAATCTGTGCACAAAGATGTTATGTAAGAAAAGCTTTAGCCTGAGGTCTGTACAGGTAAGTTCTACAGTTAGCTCAAATTAATGCATCAGAAGTCTTCAGGCTGTTAACATTTGGTGAATATTAATAACACTTGTGAATGTTTGACATTTTTGATCACAGCTTTAAAAATAATTAACAAATAAAATATTTTTAAGAACTCTGAAGCAATTTTGTGTTATGTAATTGGAAAACCATGACAAGAAGATAGCTTTCCCTGCTTTCCAGACCAGAAAGCTGTTGAACAACTGTCTAGCATTCCTGTTGGCACTGAACTTTGGCTCCATTAGGTGTATGATCCATTAATAGCTTAAAAATTAGAATTCTTTGATTTTGATGGAGAAGTGACCCCTGTGGCAATGTGATTTTTTTTTTTCCGTGGAGTAGGAAGAAGGGGGAACTGAGTATTGAATATGAAATTTTGATGAATTATAAATGATGTTTTCTTTAGGCGTATTGGACTTGAAGAAGTGATTGGATGCAAATTGCTAACTAAAAGTACTAAATATTAGGCTTGTGCATATTTAATCATGTTGTGAGAAAGAAGTGTTAGAAAAAGCCCTAGTATATAAAATCATAGGATGTGTTAGAAGATTAAAGTTCTTTTTTTTTTTTTGGCAGAGTCTCACTCTGTCGCCCATGCTGGAGTGCAGTGGCGCAATCTCAGCTCACTGCAACCTCCATCTCCTGGTTTCAAGTGATTCTCCCATCTCAGCCTCCTGAGTAGCTGGGATTACAGGGACGTATCACCACGCCTGGCTAATTTTTGTATTTTTAGTAGAGATGGGGTTACACCATATTGGCCAGGCTGGTTTTGAACTCCTGACCTCAGGTGAGCCACTATGCCCAGCCGGATTAAAGTTCTTGTAGCTCACTTAGCAGCACTAGATAGAGCAACCTTGAAGCTAGAGGAAGTGCAGAGAAGAAAAACAAAAATATGCTGAGTTGTATGATCCATACCTAAGGGTAACTAAAATCTGTTGATAACCTTAAACCAGAGACATGAATACCTGGTTCCAGTGCTGCCATTCTTCCCTGCCTCATTCACTGGGGGTGTGGACTATCTCTCTCTTAGAGCCTTCTTTCCTTCAAATCTTAGGCTCTAGATTTCCTTCAGATCTTAGGCTCTAGAGTACTCAACACTGCAGACTCCGGGTAGCATTCAAGATGAAACTTAATTATGAGTCCTTGTGACCTAAATCCTCCTCCACCTAATAGTTTTAGTTCTTTCTCCATTAACCTCTATAGTTAGGAAAGAACAAAGGGCATTTGGGAGAAGCGGCTCTTGCATTAAAAAATGATTGAATACTAAAATACTAATTTCACTGTTATTTTAGAATAATAATCAATTCTAAGAATTTTGACATATAATAGCAGCAATCACTATAAAATAATATAATCATGAATTAGTTGCTTAGAACCTTCTATATAGGAGGAACTTTTATGTTCCTTACATTGTTTCACTTTAATTCTTTTAGCACTCCTTTGAGATGTAGGCATTAATAACTTTACCAGAAAAAAGAAAACTGAGGACAAGCAAGTTTCTTAAGGTCACACAGTCTGTTTGGTGGAACTGGAATTTAACTCAAAGCTTTTAACAGTACAGTAAATCATGTAGCCTCCCTGAAAATACAGGATACTGAAAAATTTAGGAACATGCAAAAAGAGGGTACAAATGTTGAGTTTGTATGCTATCAGAAAAAAAAAATAAGTGATATTCTAACTTTTCAATAGTTTTACAAGAGAAATAACTAGGTTTAATTTTTTAGATTGAGGAAAAGAAACAGAGAGAGGAAGCAGAGCGAGAGAGACTGAGAATTGCCGAAGAAAAAGAAGAAAGACGGCTTGCAGAACAGAGGGCACGAATTCAGCAGGAGTATGAAGAGGAACAGGAAAAGAAAAGGGAGAAAGAGGAGGAGGTACATCTCTTTTCCCTATTGTATTTTACTACTTAGTCTGAAGGTGAAATCTTTATTTTGACTTGAAAAGGTGTTTGTTACTTACAAAGGAGAACAGTGTTGGAGTACATTTAGAAAATATGAGATCACTATCCATTCATTGGATATTATTTTATTAAGGTGAAAGGGTAATTTAAGAAAGGAGATAAGTGATGACTTTAAAAAAATAGATGTAGGCTGACTGAAGACTTTATAAAAGATGCCTAATATTTTATTTTTAAGCAGACAGCTTGTGTTAAAGAACACCGTATCATGTCATCTATATCTTTATCTCATTTTATCAGAAAAATAAGGCAGCACATTTTTGAATGTACTGTAGAAGGAATATACGGAATGCATATTTTTCTATTTTAAAGCAAAGGCTAAAAAATGAAGAGCATATTCGGTTAGCTGAAGAAAGACAAAAAGAAGCAGAAAGAAAGAAGAAAGAAGAAGAAGAAAAATATAACCTGCAACTTCAGCACTACTATGAAAGAGATAATTTGACTGGGGAAGAAGCAAAGGTAAGTTTCAGACAAAAATGTCAATCAAACCCACAGTTTAACCCACTTTCACTGTGAGAGTTGTGTAGTCGTTAGAAAAGCGGAAAAAGAGGAGGAGGTGCCTTGGTTCCTGTTCTGTCTTAGTGTGTAATCTGGGCACAATGTACTGAACTTTCTATATGAGGTACTGTCACTGTGCTTTGTTGGTATTTTCTGTCCATTGAAGGTAATGAATTTACTTACTTCAGCCATTCTTAATCTCGTTCCCATGGTGTATGTGGCGCCACCTAAGAATATGGTATGCAGACAGTACAACATGAACTGTTTGTTATAGTTCATGACAAGACTAATACAGAAGTTCAGAGTGGATTTTTTATATATATGTGTGTATATATATTCTTTCAAGCAATTCTCCTGCCTCAGCCTCTCAAGTAGCTAGGACTACAGGCGCACACCGTCATGCCCAGCTAATTTTTGTATTTTTAGTAGAAACGGGGTTTCACCATGTTGGCCAGATTGGTCTCAGACTCCTGACCTAAGGTGATCCGCCCACCTCTGCCTCCCAAAGTGCTGAGATTACAGGAGTGAGCCACCACGCCCGGCCTTCTTTCTTTTTTTTTAAGAGACCAGGTCTTGCTATGTTGCCTAGGCCGATCTCAAATTTTTGGGCTCAAGTTGTCTTCCTGCCTCAGCCTCCCAAAGTGGTAGAATTGCAGGCATGAGCCACCGCACCCTGCCTCACAGATAATTTTTTATTGTAAAATTCATCATTTAAGAATGAAAGAGGCTGGGCGCGGTGGCTCACACCTGTAATCCCAACGCTCTGGGAAGTCAAAGCGGGCGGATCACTTGAGACCAGGAGATCGAGACCAGCCTGAGCAGCATGGTGAAACCCCATCTCTACTAACAAATACAAAAATTAGCCGGGCGTGGTGGCGGGCACCTGTAGTCCCAGCTACTGAGGAGACTGAGGCAGGCGAATCGGTTGAACTTGGGAGGCAGAGGTTGCAGTGAGCCGTGATCGCAGCACGGCACTCCAGCCTGGGTGACAGAGCGAGACTCCATTTCAAAAAAAAAAAAAAAGAATTAAAGAGAATTGTTAGTTTCCCATAATTATATTTCTTGCAATTTCTTATGTTTTTTAAAAATGTTGTTTTTTTAGCAATATATACTTTTATGATGTTACAATTTAATTGTAAAGTACCATAAAGTTTTAAATCAGCTTTATCCCATTTAGTGCATTTGCCTTCCTGAAATTAATATTGCTATCGTTTTTTTAATTTACGTATGTCTGATGTATATTTTTGTCTATTCCTTCAGTTTTACCTTTGTGTCACCATATTTTTCATTTAGTTAGCTTCTATATTTAGTTTGTTGAATTTTAAAAATCCTAATCTGAGTTATAAGTTTATATTTATTTATTTAGAGACAGAGTCTCACTCTGTCACCCAGGCTGGAGTGCAGTGGTGCAATCTCGGCCCACTGCAACTTCCACCTCCCAGGTTCAAGTGAGTCTCCTGCCTCAGCCTCCCCAGTAGCTGGAATTACAGGTTCAAACTATCACACCTGGCTAATTTTTATTAGAGACAGGGTTTCACCATGTTGACCAGGCTGGTCTTGAACTCCTCTCCTTAGGGGACTTGCCTGCTTGGCCTCCCGAAGTGTTGGGATTATAGACATGAGCCACTGCACCTGGCCTAATCTTTTAAAATAGGGATATCTAAATCCATTTATGTTTATCAAAACTAATGTCTTTGATTGCATTAATTGCATTTCTGACTTTGAGAGCTTTTTGGTCTTTTGTTATATGTAGTATGGCTTGTTTGCTGCATCCTCTACAGGGCTTTAGAAGGTCTATGTTGTATTTATAATGAAGTTTTTGGACTATAAGGTTTAATACACTATAAACTGAAATGTAGAACCCCATTGTGATCTTGAAAAGTCCCTCATCCATGATGCTGTTAGTGATTAGATCTAGATCTTAGAGATTGATTTGTATTGTTTTCCAGAAGAAGGATTTTGTTATTTAATTTTTTTGTATTGTAATGGTATCTTCTTATTATTAAAGATGATTTAGTTTTGTCATATTTTTTCTTTTTTGTTGCTTTACTTGAGTTTGTTGATTTTTTTAAATCCTAATCTGACAATCATACTCTTTTAATAAAGATGTCTAAATCCATTTATGTTTATCATAACCAACATGTTTGATCTTACGTAATTGAATTTCTGACTTTTGTAAAAAACATTTTATTAAATAAAAGCAATAACAATCTAAACTTCTTAGATAACTTTCTTAACTATAAGGGGTGTGTGTGGGGGGTGTGTGTGCGTGTGTGTGTGTGTGTGAGTGTGATGAAGCAATTATGCTCTTAAATTTTTAAAAATTTTCAGCGCTTGAGACAGCCTTCTCCTATAGTTCCTGCCCTTCAGAACAAAATTGCAAGCAAACTTCAAAGACCTCCTTCAGTTGACAGCATCATACGTTCCTTTATTCATGTATGTACTTTCATTTTTATTTGTTCATCCGAGCTCAGTTATTTTGGATTGGGGGATTGAATGAAATTTTCTTTTTCGTTGTATTTGGATAGGTTAAATTTTTTCAGATCTGAGATACAGGTGGTATCTACAGTAATTTGCTTGCTGCTTCGATTGTAACTGATAGTGCTTGGTGCCCTAAAGTTTCTTTTGACAAACGATAATTTAGCCCCTCAAGCTAGCTAGCTGTAGATATGTTCATGAAGTCTGTTATACTTTAGATTGAACTACAAGGAAAACATGGAAAATGTTCTAAGATTGATCCTCAAGTTGATGCTTGAAGAATATGCAGGAATTTGCCTTGAAGAGGAGGGTGAGGGATTTTCACTTTGTGGAAAGTCGTGGAGAGCAATGTAAGCTCGTGGCACATGTGGAGAATCTTCCATGGTGTGGTCTGGCCTGATGATGCCTGTGCATTAAGGCAGCAGAGGAAGTGGAGGTCAGAACATGTGTGGCATGCTGTATGGAGTGCTAAGAACTTTGATTTTGTTCCATAGGCTGGTAGATTCCAGACAGGCTAATTACCAGAATAGGTAAAGAAATGTGTCAGAAGAACATGTTTCTGAATCCCACCTTTTGAGATTCTGATTTAGTATGTCTGTGGTAGATAATGCATGGGAATTCATTGTAATATTTAAGTAGGGGAATGACATGGCCACTTTTGTATAATGTTTTTTCAGGCAATGGTGTGGAGATAAGTTTTGGAGGTGGGGCAAGACTAAACATGGAGATAAGATACTTTTGCAGAAGTCAAGATGTGAGACTGAGGACCCAAACAAAGGCAGTGACACCAAGAACTGAGAAGGTGTGACAGCTTTATGATACATTTAAGAGACATAGTAGTACTATTTGTTGAGTGTGTGGTGGGTAGGAGTCTACGATAACTTTCAAGTTTTTGGTGAGGGTTGTATAGAGTAGGCAGTTGAAAATATGAATTGTGGCAGCAGAATGAGTTCTGGACTCGATTTGTAGTTCTGGACATCATCAACATATTGGTGCTTGTTAAATTAGTACCATTGTCTACGATGAGTGTCTACAAGAGAAGTAAAGGAGGCTGAGAATAGAATACTGGGGAATTACCAATATTTGAGAAGCAGGGAAAGGAACGGAGAGAGGGTGAGAGAGGATGGCAGTGGCGGCAGTTGTGACTGGCCAAGTAGAATGCCCACTGAATATGTCACTTGGGGGTCACTTCATGACTTTGGTGAGGGCAGTATTGTTGGAGTGATGGGTGTGAGAAAGCAAAGGCCATAGCTGTGTGTTGAGAAGTGAATGAGAATAGGCAGTAGACCCAAAAGTACTGCATTTACTATTCTTTAAGGAAGCTCAGCTATGAAAGGAAGGACAGAATGGACAGGAGACAGTGAGCAATGAAGGGTGAGGTAAAATTTTTTTTAAGAAAGGGAGAGGTTTTTACACATAGGCTGAGAGGAAAGTACTTGGAGAGAGGAAGTTGGAAAAAAAGAATAATCGGAGGAGAATGGGAGTCAATTATCAGGTACAGAGTACAGATGAAGGGATTCTCTTTGGGTAGAGGCAAGGACACTTCCATTGTGATGAGAAGGAAGAACAGATATACATGGTAGATATACTCTAGAATAGATATAAGTTTTGGAGGTAGGATAGTGTGGAGTTTGGTTTCCTTTACATATAAATCCTTCAAAAAATTACTCCCTTCAAGCTTCTATGTAGGGAAGACATACTGAGCATGTCTTTGTCATTATTGTTAAACAGGAAAGTTCCATGTCCAGGGCACAGTCACCCCCGGTACCTGCCAGGAAAAATCAGCTCCGTGCAGAAGGTAGAGTTAACTACTAAACCTGTTACCTAGAGTATTTCCCTTTTTAACTTTTCATTTTGAAATAATTATAAACTCATAGAAAACTGCAGAAACAGTAGAGAGATAGGTGCTGTGTACCCTTTCTCCAACTTTCCCCTGGGGTAACATCTTAGGTAGTACAGTCTCATAGCCAGGAAGTGGACATTGGTGTGCTCCACAGACCATCAGATTTTACCATTTTTTACATGCATTTATGTATGTGTATTTCTGTGCATTTTTATCATGCGCAATTTGTGCAAATACCACTGCAATCAAGATACAGAACTGTTCCATCACCATAAAGGAACTTCCTTGTGCCTCTCCTTTATAGTTGCCCTCCCACAAGAATATCGCTTCTAAAATTCCTATATTATAAAAAATGTACTTATGGGTCCTAATGACATTCATAATTATGATCTGTGTATGTGTGTATATATAAAATGTTAAAATATCTTTCATAAAATTGTCTCTGAGCAGTTTCACTTTATTATTAGTTTTAATGTTTAGTCTTTTGTTCTTATTCCTGTCATGTTTTGCTTATCAATGGGAATTTGCAGAGGAGAAAAAAAATGTAATTATGGAATTATCAGAAATGAGAAAACAACTTCGTAGTGAAGAGAGGCGTCTACAAGAGCGATTGCTACACATGGACAGTGATGATGAAATTCCTATCAGGCAAGTTTAGAATTGCACTTTTTGTTTTCTCTTGAGTTCTTTTACTTCACCTATGCAGTAATTTTGCAGTTTGGGAACAGGACTAATTCATCTTACTTAGAATCTCCTTACTTTCCTTTTCTTTGTCTTTTACAAAATCCGTTGTAGAAATTTAGTTCTCAAGGGGATTCATGTTGTAGGAATAGAAATTTCTGGGTTGGAATAATTACAGACAGTAGTTGCATTTTAGAACTGTTTTTTATATTTTCCATTAATAACGTAGCTTTCTGAAATACTTTTTTTCAACAAAATCACTTACAGGCTACCAAACATTTCTGATCATTTTTGCCAGGAGTCATAAATTTTTAAAGCAGTGTTCTTCAAACTTCAGTTTGCACTGTTTTAGTAGGTTGTAAAATCAACATAGTGGGTAACTACCACAATTCCTTTCTTTCTCTTTTTAAAAACAAACTTTCCATTTTGGGATAATTTTGATTATAAAAAAGTTGCAGGCTGGGTGTGGTTGCTCACACCTGTAATCCCAGCACTTTGGGAGGCCAAGGCGGGTGGATCACGAGGTCGGGAGATCGAGACCATCCTGGCTAACATGGTGAAACCCCGTCTCTACTAAAAATACAAAAAATTAACTGGGTGTGGTGGCATGCGCCTGTGGTCCCAGCTACTTAGGAGGCTGAGGCAGGAGAATGGTATGAACCCAGGAGGTGGAGGTTGCAGTGAGCCCAGATCACACCACTGCACTCCAGCCTAGGCGACAGAGTGAGACTCCGTCTCACAAAAAAAAAAGAAAAAGTTGCAAACGATACATAGAGTTTCTGTACACCCTTCATCTGGTTTTCCCTATTGTTAACGTCTTGTATTACCATGGTATGTTTGTCACAACTCAGAGGCTGACATTAGAACATTACTATGAACTAAATTTGAGACTCTTTGGATTTCTCCAGTTTTCTACTAATGTTCTTCTTCTGTTCATGGGCCCCATACAAGATGTACCACGTTGCATTTAGTTGTCATGTCTCCCAGTCTCCTCGGGTCTGGGACAGTTTCCCAGTCTTCTCTTATTTTTCTTGTGAAAGTCTACATGGGCACTGGCCAGGTATCCTGTAGAATGCCTCCTTCTCTAGTCTGGATTTGTCTGATGTTTTCTGATTATTAGACTGGGATTAAGAGTTTCTGGAAAGAAGAGCACAGGCACTGTTCTGACATCACATTATATCAGGGCTACATGATATCCACATGATACCTCTGGAAATGTTAACCTTGGTTAAAGTAGTGTTTGCCAGGATTCTGCACTAGAAAGTTAACTATTCTTTGGTCACAAATCACTAAATCTAGCACACCTGCAAGAGTGAGAAAGAGGTGGAATTAAGCTTCATCTCTTGGAGCAGGGGGTTACCCACATATAGTTTTTAGAATTCTTCCATAAGAAAGACTTGTCTCTTCTTCTTCCATTTATTTATTTATTCAGTCATTTATTTATTACTGTCATCTCATGTGTATTTATCTTACACTTTGGGTTATAAGTGAGTGCTACATTATTTTATTTCACAAATTGTTCCAACTTTGGCCATTTGGAGCTCTTTCAGGTTGGCTCCTGTGTCTCTTTGACATGTCCCCATCCTTTCATTTTTTGAAGACTTCTTTCCAGATGCCTCAGGATCATCTTGTATTTCCCCTACCCCATCCCTAGAATCAGCTATTTCTCCATTGAACCCTGGTTCCTTTTGGAGAATGTGTTTAGAAACCAGATAAGCTGGATCTGTTTATTGCTGGGTGTCATTGCTTCTAGGCCCTCTGGATAATATATGTATGTATACTAAGTCATAAATATAAACATATCTATAATTGTTCCTATATCTATTTGTATATATATTAAGTTCATACCGATGTCTCTGACTCTAATCCAGTATGTGGTAGGATTTTAACGTAGCATGTTAATTTGCCTAATTATGCTTTGTTTAGATTTTTGTTTGTATTCTCTAGGAATATTGAAACAAGGTAAACAAGGTGAGGAAATTTCAAGATATAGATTGGCTAGATAATGAAATGTTATTCCAAGGTGGTAATTTTCAGTGATTCAGTAATTCTCCCATAGTAGGTCAATAAGTTCTAAACAATCGAGAGGTAGTGTTTTTTTTTTTTTTCTATATTTACTTTTACAGTGTTATAAATGCCATAACTGTGCAGCTTTCCATTTTCCAAACATGCATATTTAATTCAGTTTAATGTTTTTTTTTGACATTTTATTAATTTTTCTTTTCATTAGTAAATTCTTTTGGTAAACCAATATGATTTAAGAAAGAGTACTCAAGCAGTCCCTCAATTTTCTCACTTGAAAATTATACATGATAATTTCTACCCCTTGAGAGTCTAGTGAAGAATAAATAAATGTATGTATTTGAAATAAATAAATATATGTCTTTGTGACTCTTAAGTTCTAACTTAAGTTATAAAACATGTTACATTTATCATCATTTAGCAAGAATTGGTTGAATACATTTACTTTGGAATAATTTTAATATATATTCTGATTAAAGACATCTCCGAGTTGGTTCTTTATTGCAATTTCATGAATATTTGTACAAAAGGAATCTCGTATTCACTAAATAATTTGCCAAATTATCCAGCTCCTATCATGTGCTAGGCTCAAAACAAATGTGATGTAGCTCACATGTGAAGATTTAATAACCTATTTCCTAACTTACCAGTGTATTTAACTATTAGCATTAATGGAAACTAGACAGCAGTCCAATTTAATGGTCTCTTAGACATCTTTTTAGTATTTTGCATTGTAATAAATCTCCATAGAGTTCCTTTCACCTTAGGTATTAGAGGTCTCTGTCAGCCTTGACCAGGGTCCTTTATGGCCCCAGTGAATGCTCCCCTGCAAAAAGGAAACTCCAGTAGAGCAGGGGTATTGTCTGTGGGGATCCCAGCTATCTTGTCTTGGTGCTTAGGGAAGATTTAATGATAAAGAAATGATGGGAGGAGTCTGACTAAGCCTCATAATGACCATAACTTAGAGCTCCATTTTCAAAAATAGAGGAGACCTAGTGCTGAGTGAAGCAGCAGTAAGTAATTTTTTTTTTTTTTCAGGACTAGAAACACCATCCCTCTCTTATCATCACTCCCTCAAGCCCTGGCAGAAAACTCCCTTACTACCTGCTATGTATTAATTTCCTAGGTACCCCAGGAATCAGTTAACTAGTTAGGGTATCAAGTTCCTTGTAAAGTCCATTGTAAAGTTAATGTTGGGTCCTCTGAATAATGCCCATATTGAACTACATATTAGTACCGTATTTCTATTTTTATTTTTATTTTTTTGAGACGGAGTCTCGCTCTGTCACCCAGGCTGGAGTGCAATGGCACGATCTTTGGCTCACTACAGCCACTGCCTCCCGGGTTCAGGTGTTTCTCCTGCTTCAGCCTCCTGAGTGGCTAGGATTACAAGTACCCACCCCCACGCCTGGCTAATTTTTGTATTTTTAGTAGAAACATGGTTTCACCATGTTGGTCAGGCTGGTCTCAACCTCCTGACCTCAGGTGATCCACCTGCCTCGGCCTCCCAAAGTGCTAGGATTACAGCTGTGAGCCACTGTGCCTGGGCAGTACCATATTTCTTTTTCTTTTTTTGGAGACAGAGTCTCTTTCTGTCACCCAGGCTGGAGTGCAGTGGCATGATCTTGGCTCCCAGCAACCTCTGCCTCCTGATTCAAGCAATTCTAGTGCCTCAGCCTCCCAAGTAGGTGGGACTACAGGTGCAGGCTACCATACCTGGCTAATTTTTGTATTTTTTAGTAGAGACGGGGTTTTTTTCCATATTGCCCAGGCTGGTCTCAAACTCCTGAGCTCAAGCAATACATCTGCTTCCCAAAGTGCTGTGATTATAGGTGTGAGCCAGAGGGCCCTGCCTATTACCATATTTCTATGTGTGATTTCTGTTTTAGGTTGAGGGGAAGGTAATTTATTGATTATGTAATGCATGTCAGGTACTATACTAGGTACTTAACAGTATAAAATTTATCTTAATTCTGACCCGATATTGTGGCTCACCCCTGTAATCCCAGCACTTTGGGAGGCTGAGGCAGGCAGATAACCTGATGTCAGGAGTTCGAGACCAGTGTGGCCAATGTGGCAAAATCCTGTCTCTACTAAAAATACAAAAAAAAAAAAAAAAAGCCAAAGCCGGGTGTGGTAATGCGTGCGTATAGACCCAGCTACTTGGGAGGCTGAGGCAGGAGAATTGCTTGAACTGGGAAGTGGAGGTTGCAGTGAGCTGAGATTGTGCCAGTGCACTCCAGCCTGGGCAAGAGAGCAAGACTCTTTCCAAAAAAAAAAAAAAATTATCTTAATTCTGTTGTTCACAATAAGACTATAAGGGGTAGGCATCTGCATTTTACACATGATGAAATTGAGGTCAAACTGCTGATAAATAACAGAGCTGGTCTGAATCTCAGTTTCTCTGACCTTAGAGACTATGATCTTCATACTCCATGAACATTTTATTTTTTCCATGAACATTTTAAAGTAAAGCTGAATCATTCTGTTCTTGTAATAAGGTATCTTGCATCTGATGATTTTGAAAAATTTCAATGGCGTTATAAATATGCTATATTTTAAGGTAAATCGAACTAATAATAGAGCTATCCGAATAATTTTTATTTTTTTTAGACGGAGTCTTGCTGTGTCACCCAGGCTGGAGTGCACTGGCACGATCTCAGCTCACTGCAAGCTCCACCTCCTGGGTTCACGCCATTCTCCTGCCTCAGCCTCCTGAGTAGCTGGGACTACAGGCGTGTGCCACCACGCCCGGCTAATTTTTTGTATTTTTTAGTAGAGACAGGGTTTCACTGTGTTAGCCAGGGTGGTGTTGATCTCCTGACCGCGTGATCCACCCACCTCGGCCTCCCAAAGTGCTGGGATTATAGGCGTGAGCCAGCATGCCCGGCCAATTTTTTTTTTAAGAGACGGAGGGCCGGGTGCGGTGGCTCACACATGCCTGTAATCCCAGCACTTTGGGAGGCCGAGATCACGAGGTCAAGAGATAGAGACCATCTTGGCCAACACGGTGAAATCCCATGTCTACTAAAAATACCAAAAAATTAGCTGGGCCTAGTGGTCCAGCTCCTGTAGTCCCAGCTATTCAGGAGGCTGAGGAAGGAGAATTGCTTGAACCTGGGAGGCGAAGTTGCAGTGAGCCAAGATCACGCCACTGTACTCCAGCCTGGCAACAGAGCAAGACTCATTCTCAAAAAAAAAAAAAAAGACAGGGTCTCCCTCTGTTGTCCAGGCTGGAGTGCAGTGGCATGATCACAGCTTATTGCAGCCTTGGCCTCCTGGGCTCAATCAATCCTCTTGTCTCAGCAGTAGCCAGGACTACAGGCACACACCATCATGCTTGACTTTTTTTTTTTTTTTTTTTTTGAGATAGAGTCTTGCTCTGTTACCCAAGCTGGAGTGCAGTGGCGTGATCTCGGCTCACCGCAGCCGCCTCCTCCCTGGTTCAAGCAGTTCTCATGCGTCAGCCTCCTGAGTAGGTGGTAGTACAGGCACACACTATCATGCCCAACTAATTTTTGTATTTTTAGTAGAGACAGGGTTTCATCATTTTGGCCAGGCTGGTCTCAAACTGCTGACCTCAGGTGATTTGCCTGCCTTGGCCTCCCAAAGTGCTGGGATCACAGGTGTGAGCCCCCATGCCCGGCCAACCTTTTTTTTTTTTTTTTTTTGAGACGGAATCTTGCTCTGTTGCCCAGGCCAGAGTGCAGTGGTGTGATCTCAGGTCACTGCAGCCTCCACCTCCTGGGTTCAAGTGATTCTGCTGCCTCAGCCTCCCGAGTAGCTGGGACTACAGGCGTGCGCTATCACACCCAGCTAATTTTTGTATTTTTAGTAGACACGGGGTTTCTCCACATTGGCCAGTCTGGTCTTGAACTCCTGACCTCAGGTGATCCACCTGTCTTGGCCTCCAAAGTGCTGGATTGCAGGCATGAGACACCACGCCTGACCTCATTTTTTTTTTTTTTTTGTAGTGAGGGGATCTTGCTTTGTAGGCCAGGCTGGTATTGAACTCCTCATTTCAAGGAGTCCTCCTCTCTGCCTCCCAAAGTGCTGGGATTGCAAGTGTGAGCCACAGCACCTGGCCTAGAATAATTCTTTAATAATATGATGTGGGGAAAGAGACCAAATTTCTTTTACAGTGAATTAGATGTGAACTCACCTATTTTTCCTATAAAGCACATATTATGATTTGTCATTTGTCTATAGGAAAAGGGAAAGGAATCCCATGGATATATTTGATATGGCTAGACATCGGTTGCAAGCTCCTGTCAGAAGACAGTCACCTAAGGGCTTAGACGCTGCCACTTTTCAGAATATTCATGATTTTAATGAGCTGAAAGATAGAGGTGAGTAGATTGCTGCTCTTTTAAAGATGTAGCAGAAGTGTTCTACCCATATTTAAATATCTATAAAGATTTTTGTACCCTTTTTCTAAAGTAGAATTTTATCTATGATATCTATTTTAAGTTAAAATGAAACTTCTGTATTCTCTAGGTCTTCAGTTAACCAGTCTGGTAGATGAAGCTTTAGTTTGACTAACTGCTGTCTTTTGGAGAGCATATAGTGTTAAAGTCTGGGATGGATGAGATCGCATAGACTAGTATGAAGAATGGAACTTGGCATTTAATGGAGGATGGACAGACAAAGATGAGCTCATGAAAAATACTGAGGAGAAGTCAGAGAGACTGGAGGAGAAGCAGGAGAATGTAGGATTCTGAAACCTGAGCGGAACGAGTATCAAGGAGACAGGATCGTGTAAGATGAATACTGGAAAATGTCAATTGGATGAGGTCATTGGTGACCTCAGCTAGAGCTTTTTAAGTGGAATGATCGCCGATTAACTTTGGAATGAGGATTGACTAGGAAACAAGATATTGGAAACAATAGGCATAAGACTTTTAGAAGACCCTTGGCTGGGAAAGGGAAGGGGAAGGAGAGGGAGGGATCAGGAGCTGGAAGAGTCCTTAGAATGTGAATGTGAGGAGCTATGCAGGAGAAAGAGGTTCAGGCTCTAGGAGAGGGAGAGTGATTGTTGAAGTGAGCAGGGCACCTGGGTAGGCAGGAGGAAATCTAGGGGGTTTGAGGGAAGAGTTAGGAGAAGCTTTGATGTAGCCACTTAGGACGAATAGAAGAGAAAGTTTAGTAGGGAAATGGGATTTCCAAGGTACATGAGGCCTGGGAGATTGAGAATGTGTGGAGGAACCAAAATGTGTGTTGTGTAATTTTCCTTTAGGCATATTCAGCAGAGCAGGTGTTGGAGCAGAAGGGGCAGATTATGGGATGTGTGGTCATATGACCTAGGCCAGAAAACTGGAATTTAAGCTTTTTATCCTTTTGAAAGTAATATCTGTTTATTGTAGCAAATTCTCAAAATACAGAAAGATAGTAAGAAGGAAAAATCACCTTAGTCAAACTACCTGTATGTAAGTACCATTATCATTTTGGATGTTTTCTAGTCTTTCTGAGCGTAATTAAAAGAAAAAAAAGATAAATTGTGTTATTTAATTTTCTCTATTGTTTTTCACCTAGATTTGCATGTATTATCAATTACATATACCATAGTTATTTTTTATGCTATCATATATTGATTACTTACTATCTGCCAGGCATTGTGTTAATCCAGTGGGTCTCGTGAGAAGTTTGATCTGAAGTCAAAACTGTTTGTATTATAAACTAAGACATTATTTGTATCTTTCATTCTTATTCTCTCATGTGTATACAGATTGGCCAGAGACTACATGACATGTGATGATTTCATCTCTTTGAAGCTAGCAGAATGTGTCCTTGTATATTCTTGTGTTTTAAGAATCTCTTAGTTTTAACTTCTAATATGGCGCGTGTGTGTGTGTGTGTGTGTGTGTCACATACATAAGTAAAGCTCTTTGGGGTCCTCAATTTTTAAGAGTGTAAAAAAAAGATCTTGAGACCAAAAAGGTTTAAGCCATAGAATTGAGCCATTCATTTCCCTGTGTTACTACATCTTGCCCTCATTCACCAATGACCTGGTGGTTGGTATTGTTTTTTAATGAGTCTGGAAGCAGTGAAGCCAGGGACCAGTCCAAGTTTATGTGTCCAGAGACTTCTGTTAACTTCTGAAAATGGCTATTAGCCATTTTCACTATTTTGTTCTTTTGATAATTTCTGATCATAAAGCTTTATACATATTTAGGACCATAAAACTGTATATATATTTAGGCTTATTTATTTATATTCCAGCAGTGTAATTAGTGAGTCAAAGGGAATAATATTTTCAAGGCTTTTTATATGTATGAACTGTATGTTTCTTCTCACGATTTAAAAATTTTTATTCTTGGCTGGGCGCAGTGGCTAGTGCCTGTAACCCCAGCACTTTCAGAGGCCGAGGCAGGTGGATCACAAGGTCAGGAGTTCAAGACCAGCCTGGCCAACATAGTGAAACCCCATCTCTACTAAAACCTACAAAAAAAAAAATTAACTGGGCATAGTGGTGGGCACCTGTAGTCCCAGCTACTTGGGAGACTGAGGCTGGAGAATTGCTTGAACCCAGGAGGTAGAGGTTGCAGTGAGCTGAGATCATGCTACTGCACTCCAGCCTGGGTAACAGAGTAATACTTTGTCTCAAAACAAAACAAAACAAAACAAAATTTATTCTTGTTAGTGGATATTCATGGAATTGTGACAGAGGTAAATTCCTTCAGAAATGGCAATCCCCGGCTGCGGTGGCTCACGCCTGTAATCCCAGCACTTTGGGAGGCCAAGGCGGGCAGATCACGAGGTCAAGAAATCGAGACCATCCTGGCTAACACAGCGAAACCCCGTCTCTACCAAAAATGCAAAAAATTAGCCAGGCATGGTGGCGGGCACCTATAGTCCCAGCTACTCAGGAGGCTGAGGCAGGAGAATGGTGTGAGCCTGGGAGGTGGAGCTGGCAGTGAACAAGACCGTGCCACTGCGCTCCAGCCTGGGTGACAGAGCAAGACTCCATCTCAAAAAAAAAACAAAAACAAAAACAAACAAACAAAAAACAGAAATGGCATTCCTCATCAAGTTCCAGCCAGTCTACGTTTATCTTGCTTTCTGCATGATACTTGTAAGGACTAAACTATTAATTGGCCAGTAACATTATTTTTTCACGTTTCCAGTATATTCTAGAGATCAGCCGTGGTTACAGTGTCTCATGGCTGCCTTAGTCATAGCCATGTGACCATCTGCTTGGATATACCTGCACATAGTTTGTGTTCTGGGTGGCATCCTGGCGGGGCTAGGACAGGTAGAGATGGAGAATGCGGCATCCACTGCTTGTTCTGGGGTATTCCTTATGTTGGTAAGTTTGTGAAAAGGCACTTATTAAAGAATATTAATTTCATGTTCTTTAGTTTTGTGGCTATTTACTGTCCTTTGACTTTAGTGATGTTTCACTATTTATATCATTTCCTTGATTTTGAAATGAGGTTACTCATGTTACTTATAGTGAAGTTTTACAAAATCTCATTTGAAAACAACATTTAACTTAGTTATATAACATATTTTTTATACCAGATTCAGAAACACGAGTTGATCTGAAATTTATGTACCCGGATCCTCCAAGAGATCATCACACCTTAGAGATTCAGCAGCAAGCCCTGCTAAGAGAGCAGCAGAAGAGGCTGAACAGAATAAAAATGCAAGAAGATGCCAAAGGTAAGAAATAATCATTGCTGTGTCAAATAGTATTAGCACGCTGTTTTTCGGTAGGCTTTCTGCATCTCTTCAGTTGATTTCAGTCCCAGGCATCCTCCCTTCACTGGCAGCCCCATGCTCTGTGAAGGGAGGGTCCATTTGGTCTGTAGTACCAGAAAAGAAGTATGAGAAAGGGCTCTGAGTGGCTCCACCAGGGTGGTGTATTCATGCATGACAGGGGCCTAGCCATTCACTGTAGCCAGGAGGACTGAATACTTTGACCAGGCCAGGTGACATCTGCATTAGGAACTAGAAACCAAAGGAAGGAGTGCCAGGCAAACATATCAGTGCCCTGTCATGATGTGTCAGGCATTTGTCTACTGTGCCATGTCAGGCATTTGTCTACTGTGGTGTGAGTGTGTTTAAGTTTTGATGTGGCGTAAAATGTGCAAAGCATCAGACTGGACTATGAATATGTTTTCGTATAATCAACCAATTGAAAGATACTTAGTGGTTACTAGGAGCGCAGGTACTGGCCTGTATCCAGGGATATGGTGATGAATGACATATGCTGCTGCTCTTGAGGAGGTTATATTTTGTTGGAGAAGTTAGATGCTAAAGAAGTGTAACTGTGATGAATATTGCACAGAAGAAATCCAGGATGTCGTTGGGTTGGGGTGGGTGGGTACCTAGAAGCAGAGTGGGGCTAGTTGTCTCAGAGAGCACTGATGGGGCCTGATGATAGCCAGGTGTACTGCATGGCCTTCCCATCTGTATTTCACCAGCTTTCAGGCCATCGAGGTTAACCATGGACAATGAGTAATGAAAACACAACAATCAGATAACAAGAATGGAAGGGATGCTCCTGCCAGTTATTTTTAAGAAAATTTAAGACCCTATCTTGGGAGGCTGGTCTGACTCGCAGAATCTGAGGAAGCTTTTCTGACTTCATGAGAGAGCATCACAGGAGTAAGTGATGCAGCACTTTAGGCCCAGATCATAGGTCAAGACTTCAATAAACATATGCATAGGGATAGTCTCCCCTTCATCTGGTACAGAATTTTTAATAACAGCCTCATAGCCCTGTGACAGAATAAGCCTAATTCTAGGATAAGCAGTAGGTGTATCACCTGGAGAGAGGAGAGAAGCAAGTACATTCTTTAACCTTTGTACCCAGTCTGGTGGCATTTTTCTTTAGTCTCAAAATGAAGGTCTGATCTTGTGGGATTTTGGCATCTTAGACTGATTAGCCCAAAAGTAGTCCCCAGGTGGATACAGGTACATTTTGGCACTGAAGGTATCTATCTCCCACAGTAGCCACCCCCCAACTGCCAGTAGACACTATGATGACCTAATTCATAAGAATATGATCTCACTGGCTGGGTGTGGCGGCTCACGCCCGTAATCCCAGCACTTTGGGAGGCCGAAGTGGGCAGATCATGAGGTCAGGAGTTCAAGACTAGTCTGGCCAACATAGTGAAACCCCCGTCTCTACTAAAAATACAAAAATTAGCTGGGCATGGTGGCGTGTGCCTGTAGTCCTAGCTACTCTGGAGCCTGAGTCAGGAGAATTGCTTGAACCCGGGAGGTGGTGGTTGCAGAGAGCCGAGATTGTGCCACTGCACTCCAGCTTGGGCAACAGAGTGAGACTTCGTCTCAAAAAAAATAAATAAATAAAAAAGAATATGGCCTCACTGTAAACAATCACAAATATGTCTATTAAAATATAGGAAAAGGAATACAGGCTATCATTGGCAACTTGTTTATTCTCAAAGGCAGTATCTAAAAAGGGCAAAATGTGCTATTCACAGGAACACATAGGAAGTCTGGTCATATTGAAGAGGCTTTGGGATACCTGATCCAAGATCTTTGCTTCGGGAACTAAGTGCCTGGAATTGAGCTTATTTCAGTTCCATGTGAGGGAGCCCCTATTTAACTCCATGCAACAACTTTCTACAGACTGTAGAAATCTGACAAGATGGTGAAGGATCCTGCATTGATCATTTTCTTTTTCTGTTGGCATTAGTTTTACGTTTGCAATGATTTTACTTGTTATGTTCATTCATGTGAATGGGAGAATTTTATGCAGCTAGAATGGATGCAGGGCTGTGTTTATTAATAAGTGATATCTTTAAAATATTCTGAAGTGTGATAGTTGAAAAGTAATTTCCAGTAGAGAGCTAGTCAAAAAGATATTCTAAAATTTAATTTTATATAGTAAGCAATTTCTGACCTTTTAATTTGCTTTTGTTCTTCATTGACTTACAGTTGACTTAGATGCCATCCCAAGTGCTAAAGTACGAGAGCAAAGAATGGTAAGCAACCAGTTATAATTTTTCAAGTTAGTTTTTGGGGGATTAAAAATCTATAAGCATATGATGATCAAGTAATTCAAATTTTGAATTATTCAGGAATACTGAATTAAGAATGTAAGTCTTATCAGTAAAGTGGATAGCTTGAGAAGTGTTAGTATAATATATAGAGAAAACATATTATAATGGCTAAGAACAAGATTCTAGCACTAGGCTGTTCCAGTTAGTCTATTTTTAGCTGTGTGACTTAGGGCAAGTTATTTAATCTCTTTATGCCTCAGCTTCCTAATCTGTAAAATGAGGATAATAGTACTTAAATTAATATTTGCAAGGTACTTAGAAACAGGCCTGGCATATAAGTTTTTATAAGTGTTTATTAAATAAATAAAAATAGCTCAAGTGCTGTTGTTAGAACTGAGATAATATATTAAAAGCCCTTACAGCAGGCCTGGCCCATGATGAGTGCAGTGTGAGTGTTTGCTGTCATTAGCATGAGCAGTAGTGGGAGTGGGAGTCTGTTATGGAAATAGTGTTGAGGTCTACAAAGAAAATAAGCAAAGGAAGAGAACAGAGAATGATAACACCCACCTGTATCCTAAGGGGGGCACTTTTTGTGCAAGACTGAATAAAGGGACAGGATGAGCTCTTTTCAATCAACAAATATTTATTATTTCCTATGGACCAGAAACTGTTCTAGGTGCCGGGGTATAGGAGTAAACAAAAGGGACAAAAATCCCTGCCCTCTGACAGCTTACATTGCAGAAGGAGGGAGAGACAGTAATCAAATAAATCAATAGTTTGTTGAATCATGGTGCTGTGGAGAAGACAACAGCAGAGAAGGCAGCTGGAGCATCCTGGGTGGGAGGGTTTATAGTTGGAAATACAGTGGGCATGGGGGCTCACTGGGTAGGTAACATTTGAGTAAGGACACCAGGGAGGTGTCCATGGAAAATGTGGGGGAACTTCTGGAGGAAGAACATTCCAGGAAGAGGCCCCTGTGGGTGCTGGCCTAGTGCATGTAAGGAGCAGTGGGAGAGCCATGAGCAAGGGCCAGTTGGACACATGGGGCAGGGGGTGACGAGGTGAGGCAGCAGGGCCTTGGGGGCCATTCTGGGGCTTTGCCTTTGACACTTGTGCATGTGATGAGAAGCTGCCAAGGTATTTAAGTGGAGGAGTGACATGATCTGCTTGAGGTTTTTACTTGATCCACTTACTGCTGTGCATTTAGACTGAGTGGGGCAGGAGGCTATTGCAGTAATTTAGGCAAGAGACAAGCTCACTTTCTGATAATGAATGCAGTGCATCAGTGTAATTCATTGCCTTAAAAATTAATGGACAGCTCTTTGCTGGAGTGTCTTAATGAAGCCCAGAAATCTGCTAAGAAGGTGCAGGTAGGTGGAGTTGGATGACTTTAGGTTCCTTCTGACATGTTGGTGATGATTATTCTGTACTGCAAAATTCTCTATATGTAAATTTAAGTTTTCTCTCATTTTGGAGCTCATTATAATAAGCCCAATCTTAGCATTTTTTTCCTTACTATAATATGTGCTCCACTGTATCTGTGCTGCATCATTGTGACAATTGCTGTCACATAGGGCTGTCATAGTCTGAGAGTATACCCCCCTCTCTCCCATGACACTGTGATCTACTCCAGAGCAGAAACTCTTAATTCATCTTTGTATCCCCAGTTCCTAGCATGAAAGAAATAGTAAGTGGGCTATACAGGTTTATGGAAATTCAAATGAATGAATCTTGGCAGTGGCTTAAAAACTTAATGTTTAATTGGGGTCTTTGCTTCATACTCTATTATATTTTTCATCAGTCATAATGTGATCCTTTTATTTGACTTCAACCATAAAGGGGCAGGAAGGAGTGGAGTTAGGGAATAAATGTGTGAGCTTGTAGAATCTGTAGCCTGGAGAGATGCTGTCCTGTGTTGCTATCACCGTCTTTATAGGAATTGTGTGTGTTAAGTTTTTCCAGTATTTTCTGAGCATTGGAATGTTGTCAGTCCTACCTCTCCCCATCCTCTTCTGCTTTTAGGGAGAACAATGTGGAAACTTGTGCCTCTTCTTAGTACAAATTTGTTGTTTTTCCACACAAAACTAATAAAAATAGTCATTGAAACATGTTTCTTTTAGCCCAGAGATGACACTAGTGATTTCTTGAAAAACTCATTATTGGAATCTGATAGTGCTTTTATTGGTGAGTATATTTATTTTATTAAGGCTATATTATTTAAATATTAAACCTTTCTCCATACTTAAAAACCAGTACTGTATTCTTTGTTGTACAAGGTAGTAAAAAAAAAAAAAAGGAATATTTTTTTTTTCTGTTTTAATGAGTAATCATCAGATATTCCTTGCAAAGTTTTCAAAATCACAGTTACTGAAATGAAATTTAAAAGTCTTAGGAATAGTTGACAAACCTGTACATGAATGTTCATAATAGCCTCATTTCTAATGCCAAATGCTGGAATCAGCCCAGATGTCCTTCAGTAGATGAATGGTTAAACAAATGCTGGTACATCCATGCCATGGAATACCACTCAGCAATAAAAAGGAACAAAGTTTTGAAACTTGGATGAACTTGGATGACTCTTCAGGGAAATAGTCTGAGCAAAAAAGACAATCCCAATACATTACTGTATGATTCCATTTACATAACATTTTTGAAGTTACAGAATTAAGAAATTGAGAACAGATTTAGTGGTTGCCAGGGGTTGAGAGATAGGAAGGAGGTGTATATAGTTATAAAAGGGCAAGAAGAGGGATCCTTGTGGTTTGGGAACTATTTAACAACTTGTTTGCAGGGGTAGATACACACATGTAAATGGGAAATAAAATAATAATAATAGATCTTAATACACACATAAAAACACACAAATGGGTATTGGTAAGATAGTAAATTGGAATCTGTGGGTTGTATCAGTATCAATATCCTGGTTGTGAGATTATACTTGAGTTCTGCAAAATGTTACCATTGGGGGAAACTGGACAAAATGTATAAGGAATCTCTACTATTTCTTATACCTGTGTGTGTACCTTAATTATTTTAATCTATTTATAGTTATCTTAAAAAAAATTTTCAGTCAAAAAAGTCATAAGACTATTTTATTTAGTCTTCAGAAGATAAGTAAAGGTACCATGGGATCTTTTTTCTTAAAGTAGTATACACTTATGATTATGTACTCTGATCATGAGTGTTTCTGCTATCCTGGGGCCATCAGGGAATGATCTAGTCTACATATTAGCTGTATTTCAGGCCAATTACTTTAGATATTCATGTGATAAAATTCCAAATTAACTTATATTTTTCTCTTAATGGTTTTTTGTTGTTGTTGCTGTTTTTGAGACAGGTCTTGCTCTGTCGCCCGGGCTGGAGTGCAGCAGCACAATCATTGCTCACTACAGCCTCAAATTCCTGGGCTCAAGTGCTCCAACCATCTCAGCCTCCCCAGTAGCTGGGACTACAGCATGTACTACCATACCCAGTTATCTTTTTTATTTTTTGTAGAGATGAGGTCTCCCTATGTTGCCCAGGCTGGTCTCAAACACCTGGACTCAAGGGATCCTCCTGCCTCAGCCTCCCAAAGTGCTGGGATTACAGACATGAGCCACTGTACATGGTCTATTTTTTTTTTTTTTTTTTTAATGAATTTTTCCTTTCCAAGGAAGATGCACTGGAGAGAGAAGGAAAAATAAAACAGCAGGAGACAGGGATGGGAAGATTGCTTGTCAGGGAAATGAGACCTGTCCTTCCTAACAGTGAAGATGGTCTGGGCCATTCAAGATGGTGTGTTGGAGTATTGCATGACACTAGAGCAAAGATACAGCAGTCTTTATGGTTAACGGTGACTGCAAATGCTGCGTAAGTCATGGCTGTGTTAACCACTGCTCTAAGGAATGTAAAGCTGGTGGTTTCAGTGCATTATTTTTAAAAAGTAGGGTTTTTTAAATTGTAAAATACACATAAACATAACATTTACCATTTTAACCATTTTAAAGTGTACAGTTGACTGGCATTAAGTATTTCTATTGTGCAGCCACCACTATCATCCATCTCCAGAACTCATCTTGAAAATAGAAACTCTTCATATGAAACAGTAATTCCCCATTGCCCTCTCCCTCCAGCCCCTGGCATCCAACATTCTACTTTCCATCTCCATAAATTTGACTACTCTAAGACCTCATGTAAGTGGAATCATACAGTATTTATCCTTTGATGACTGGCGTATTTCACTTCACATAACGTCTTTGAGGTTTATCCATGTTACAGCATGTGTCAAATTTTCTTTTTTTTCCCCTTAGAGACAGGGTCTCCCTTGCTACCCAGGCTGGAGTGCAGTGGTGTGATCATGGCTCACTGCAGCCTTGACCTCCCTGTGCTCAGATGATTCTCCTACCTCAGCCTCCCAAGTAGCTGAAACTACAGGCACACACTCACTACCATGCCCAAATAATTTTTGTATTTTTTGTAGAGACAGGGTTTCACCGTGTTGCCCAGGTTGGTTGCGAACTCTTGAGCGTAAGTGATCCTCCAACTGTGGCCTCCCAAAGTGCTGAGATCACGGGTGTGAGCTACCACACCCAGCCAGATTTCCCTTTTTATGCTGTGAATATATTCCATTGTATGTATGTACCGTGTTTTGTTTATCCATTCATCTGTCAGTAGACACTTGAGTGGCTTCCACCTTTTGGCTGTGGTGAATAATGCTCCTACGAATAGGTGTACAATTAGCTGTTGGAGTCACTGCTTTCAATTCTTTTGGGTATACACTAACAGATAGCATTTGCTAGATCATATAGTAATTCTATTTTTAATTATTTGAAGTCTCACCACATTGTTTTCCACAGCAGCTGCACCATTTTACATTCCTACCAGCAGTGCACAAAAGTTCTGATTTCTCTACATCCTTGTTAACACTTATTACTTTGTTTTTTGAATAGTAGCAATCTTTGTAGGTGTGAGGTGGCATCTCATTGTGGTTTTGACTTACATTTCTGTAATGATTAGTGATGTTGAACATCTTTACATGTGCTTACTAATTGTACATCATTTTTGAAGAAATATCTATTTAAGACCTTTTCTAATTCTTAAAATCAGATATTTTTTGTTGTTACTGAGTTGTGGGAGTTCTTTATTATCTATTCTGGATCTTACCCCTTATCAGATACATGATTTGCAAATGTTTTCGACATAGTGGGTTGCCTTTTCACTCTGTTGGTTGTGTCCTTTGATACATAGGAGCTTTTAATTTTGGTACAGTCCAATTTATCTTTGCTTTTGTTGCCTGTGCTTTTGGTGTCACATCTAAGACATCATTGCCAAATCCAATACCATGAAGCTTTCCTCATATGCTTTCTTCTAAGAGTTTTATGTATAGTTTTAGCTCTTAACGTTTAGATGCCTAACCATGGAGTGTCAAAATACATGTCAGAAAGCGAAAGAATGGCAAGGAGAAATAGATGAATCCACTATTATGGTCAGAGATTTTTAACAATCAGTAAGGACATAGTTGAGTTCTGCAACACCATCAACCAACTGGATATAATGGACGTCAAAAGACACCTTCATTAACAACAACAGAACACATACTCTTCTCAGGGTCACATGGAACATTCAGCAGGACAGATTACAATCTGGGAAAGAAAATAAACCTTAACAGATGTAAAAGAAGATAAATCACACAATATCTGTCCCCAGACCACAATGGAAATAAACTAGAAATCAATAACAGAAAGATAGCTGGAGAAATCTCCAAATACTTTGGAGATTAAATGCCACATTTCTAAATAACTCATGGGTCAGAGAAAAAATATGAAAATACATTTTAAAACAACTTGATCTAAATGAAAATGAAAATACAACTTCTCAATTTGTAGGAGGTAGCAGAAATAACGCTTGTCTTTCTACTTTCCTAATGTATGCATTCAGTTAAATGTAGAATGCCAAACTCTAAAACCCACAGAAGATAACAACAGAAAATCTAGACAACCTTGGGTATGGTGATGACTTTTAGATACAAAACCAAAGTCATAATTTATGAAAGAAATAACTGATAAGCCAGACATGTAAAAGTTTTAAAAATTGGTAATTTTCTTTTTTTAGATAAAGTCTCGCTGTTGTCCCCAGGCTGCCGCGTGATGGCATGATCTTGGCTCACTGCAACCTCCGCCTCCCGGGTTCAAGCGATTCTCCTGCCTCAGCCTCCTGAGTAGTTGGGATTACAGGCGCCTGCCACCACACCTGGCTAATTTTTGTATTTTTAGTAGAGATGGGGTTTCACCATGTTGACCAGGCTGGTCTCGAACTCCTGACCTCAGGTGATCCACCTGCCTCGGCCTCCCAAAGTGCTGGGATTATAGGCATGAGCCACTGCGCCCGGCCAAAAATTGGTAAATTGTTAAGATACTCAAATTTATAACATTGACTGCATATATGAAGAAAAGTAGAAAGATCTAAAATCAGTATTCTAAGCTTCCACATACGAAACTTAGAAAATAATTAAATCCAAAGTAAGCAGGAGAAATAAAAATTGGAGCAGAAATCCATGCAATTGAAAACAGGAAATCAATAGAGGAAATTAATGAAACCAAGAGTTATTTCTGAGAAGATCAGTAAGCCTCTAGCCAAGCTAATAAGAGAGAAGACACAAATTACTAATATCAGAGACAGGGCATATCTGGCTGGGCATGGCTCACACGTGTAATCCCAGCACTTTGGGAGGCTGAGGTGGGTGGATCACCTGAGGTCAGGAGTTCGAGACCAGTCTGGTCAACTTGGCAAAACCGGGTGTCTACTAAAAACATAAAGATTAGCTGGGCATGGTGGCGCATGCGCGTAGTCCCAGCTACCTGAGAGGCTGAGGCAGGAGAATTGCTTGAACCAGGAGGTGGAGGTTACAGTGAGCTGAGATCGTGCCACTGCACTCCAGCCTGGGTGACACAGTGAGATTCTGTCCAAAAAAAAAAAGGTTGGGGGGCATATCACTACAGGTCCCACGAACATTAAAAACATAGTTGGCCGGGCGCGATGGCTCAAGCCTGTAATCCCAGCACTTTGGGAGGCTGAGGCAGGTGGATCACAAGGTCAGGAGATTGAGACCATCCTGGCTAACATGGTGAAACCCCGTCTCTACTAAAAATACAAAAAAAAAAAGAAAAACAAAAAAACCAGGCGTGGTGGCAGGCACCTGTAGTCCCAGCTCTTCAGGAGGCTGAGGCAGGAGAATGGCATGAACCCGGGAGGTGGAGCTTGCAGTGAGCTGAGATCGCGCCACTGCACACCAGCCTGCGCAACAGAGCAAGACTCCGTCTCAAAACAAAACAAAACAAAACAAAAAAACATAGTCCGAGATCCTGGTGTGATTCCGTTCTGCTTGGCTGTTCTCTTGAGTAGTGGAAAAAAAAAAAAACCATAGTCCATGATCCTGGTGTGATTCCGTTCTGCTTGGCTGTTCTCTTGAGTAGTGGTCATTTATCTCTGCCCACCTTCTTTCCCACCTAAGTGGGTGCCACCACCGATGGAAGATTTGATGGACATGGACATGAGTCCTGAGGCCCTAGAACTACCTTTTCGGTTGTTGAACTAAAGGCTGACAAAGATTATCACTTTAAGGTGGATAATGATGAAAATGAGCACCAGTTATCTTTAAGAACGTTCAGTTTAGGGGCTGGTGCTGGTGTAAAGGATGAATTGCACATTATTGAAGCAGAAGCAATGAATTACGAAGGCAGTCCAATTAAAGTAACACTGGCAACTTTGAAAATCTCTGTACAGCCAATGGTTTCCCTTGGGGGCTTTGAAATCATACCACCAGTGCTCTTACGGTTGAAGTGTGGTTCAGGGCCAGTGCATATTAGTGGACAACACTTAGTAGTTGTGGAGGAAGATGCAGAGTCAGAAGATGAAGAGGAGGAGGATGTGAAACTCTTAAGTATATCTGGAAAGCAGTCTGCCCCTGAGGTGGTAGCAGGGTTCCACAGAAAAAAGTAAAACTTGCTGCTAATGAAGATGAAGAAGATGATGATTTTGATGATGAGGAAGCTGAAGAAAAAGCGCCAGTGAAGAAATCTATACAAGATATTTCAGCCATAAATGCACAAAAGTCAAATCAGAATGGAAAAGACTCAAAAGCATCAACACCAAGATCAAAAGGACAAGAATCCTTCAAAAAACAGGAAAAAGCTCCTAAAACACCAAAAGGACCTAGTTCTGTAGAAGACATTAAAGCAAAAATGCAAGCAAGTATAGAAAAAGGTGGTTCTCTTCCCAAAGTGGAAGCCACGTTCATTAATTATGTGAAGAATTGCTTCTGGATGATTGATCAGGAGGCTATTCAAGATCTCTGGCAGTGGAGGAAGTCTCTTTAAGAAAATAGTTTAAGCAATTTGTTAAAAATTTTCCATCTTATTTCATTTCTGTAACAGTTGAAATCTGGCTGTCCTTTTTATAACGCAGAGTGAGAACTTTCCCTACCGTGTTTGATAAGTGTTGTCCAGGTTCCATTGCCAAGAATGTGTTGTCCACAATACCTGTTTAGTTTTTAAAGATGCAACTTCACCCTTAGCTTGGTTTTAAGTATGTATGGAATGTCATGATAGGACATAGTAGTAGTGGTGGTCAGACATGGAAATGGTGGGGAGACAAAAATATACATGTGAAATAAATCTCAGTGTTTTAATTAAAAAACAAACAAACAAAAACCACAAAGAAAACATAGTCCAAGAATACCATGAACAACTCTATGCCCACAAATCTGATAACCTAAAGTCTACCACCCATTTATGGTAACTCAGCCAACTCAGAATAGAGGGGAAACTTCTACAACTTGATAAGGAACATCTACAAAAGTCCTACAGCTAACATCATAATGATGAGAAACTAGAAGCTTTCCTGCTAAGATCAGGATGTCCTTTCTCACCACTGATTAACATCATACTGGAAGTCCTAGCTAATATTAGCAGTAAGGCAGAAAAGGAAATAAAAGGTGTACTGATTGGAAAGGGAGAAATAGAATTGTCTTTGTTCACAGATGATATGATTGTCTATAGAAAATCTGAAGGAATCAACTGAAAAACTCCTGGAACTAGTAAACAGTTATAATAAAGTTGCGGGATACAAGATTAATATATAAAACTCAGGCACTTTACAATATGCCAGCAATGTACAAGTGAAATTTGAAATTAAAAACACAATACCACTTATATTAGCATTCCCCCAATAAATACTGAGATATCTATCTATCTATCTATCTATCTATCTATCTATCTATCTATCTATCTATCTTATCTATCTATCTATCTTATCTATCTATCTATCTATCTATCTATCTATCTATCTATCTATCTATCTATCTATCTATCTAGAACTGCCTGAGGAAAACTACAAAACTGATGAAATTGAAGGACTACTAAATAAATGGAGATATATTCCATGACCATGCACAGGATGACTCAGTATTGTCAAGATGTCAGGTCTTCTCAACTTGATCTACAGATTTAGTACAATCCCAATAAAAATCCCAGCAAGTTATCATGTGGATAACAACAAACTGATTCTAAAGTTCACTTGGAAAGGCAAAAGATCCAGAATAGCCAACACAATGTTTAAAGAGAACAGAGTTGGAGGACTGTCACAGCTGACTTCAAGAGTTATGATAAAGTTATAATAAACAATACAATGTGGCATTGGTGAAAGAATAGACAAATAGACCAGCTGAATGGAATATGGAGCCCAGAAATAGACTTATGCAGGCTGGGCACAGTGGCTCACATCTTTGGGAGGCTACTTGAGGCCAGGAGTTTGAGACCTCCCTGGGCAACAAAGCAAGATCTTGTCTCTACAGAAAAAAAAAAAAAAAAAAAAAATTAGCCAATGTGGTGGCACATACCTGAAGTCCTAGCTATTTGGGAGGCTGAGGTGGGAGGATTACTTGAACCTGGAAGTTCAAGGCTGCCATGAGCTATGATCACACTACTGAACTCCAGCCTGGGCAACAGAGAAAGACCTTGTCTCAAAAAAAGAAATAGACTCATGCAAATATAGTCAGCTGATCTCTGACAAAAGACCAAAGGCAGTACTGACAAAGGACCAAGGGCAGTATTATGATGGAGAAAAGACAGTCTTTTCTACAAATAATGCTGGGACAGCAGGACATCTGCATGTGAAAAAATAAACCTAGACACAGATCTTACACCCTTCACAAAAATTAACTCAAAGTTGATCTTACATCTAAATGTAAAATGCTAAATTGAAAAACTCATAGACGATAACAACAGAAAATCTAGATGACCTTGGGTATGGTGATGACTTTTAGATACAAAACAAAGAAATAATTGATAAGCCGGACTTTGTAAAAATTAAAAACTTGCTGTGCTCTATAAAAGACACTGTTAATTAAGAGAATGAGAAGACAGGACAGAGACTGTAAGAAAATATTTGCAAAAGACATATCAGATAAAGGACTGCTATCCAAAATATACAAAGAAATCTTAAAACTCAACAATAAGAAAATAAAAAAACTGATTAAAAGATTGAGCAAGACTTGCACCACACATCACCATAAAGATATAAGACTATGTAAGGATGCTATTGAGAGACAGGACTGGCTGGATTTCCTAGGCTGACTAAGAATTTCTGAGCCTAGCTGGGAAGGTGACTGCACCCACTTTTAAACATGGGGCTTGTAACTCAGCTAACACCCAACCAATCAGGTGGTAAAGAGGGCTCACTAAAATACAAATTAGGCTAAAGCAGGAGGTTAAGAAATAGTCAAATCATATATCACCTGAGAGCACAGGGGGAGGGACAATGATCAGGATATAAACCCAGGCATTCGAGCTGGGAGTAGCAACCCTCTTTGGGTCCCCTCCCATTGTATAGGAGCTCTGTTTTCACTCTATTAAATCTTGCAACTGCACGCTCTTCTGGTCCGTGTTTGTTACGGCTCGAGCTGAGCTTTCGCTTGCTGTCCACCAGTGTTGTTTGCCGCCGTCGCAGACCCGCCTCTGACTTCCACCCCTCCTGATCTGGCAGGGTATCCGGTGCACTTCTGATCCACCGAGGTGGCGCCCATTGCCGCTCCCAATCAGGCTAAAGGCTCGCCATTGTTCCTGCACGACTAAGTGCCTGGGTTTGTCCTAATCAAGCTGAACACTAGTCTCTGGGTTCCATGGTTCTCTTTTGTGACCCCGGCTTCTAATAGAGCTGTAACACTCATGCATGGCCCAAGATTCCGTTCCTTGGAATCTGAGGCCAAGAACCCCAGGTCAGAGAACAAGAGGCTTGCCACCATCTTGGAAGCGGCCCGCCACCATCTTGGGAGTTCTAAGAACAAGGACCCGCCTGGTAACACGTTAGAGAATTGTAAATTAAAATGAGATACCACCACATACCTGCTAGAATGGCCAGCATTCAAAACACTGACACTAAATGCTGGCAAGGTTTTAGAGCAATAGGAACTCTCATTCATTGCTGGTGGGCCTGCAAAAGTGTAGTCAATTTTGGAAGACAGTGTGGCAATTTCTTACAAAAATAAACATATTCTTACCATACAGTTCAGCATATATACTCCTTGGTATTTGCCTGAGGGAGTTGAAAACTTGTCCATAAAGAAACCTGCACGCAGATATTTATAGCACCTTTATTCATAATTGCTAAAACTTGGAAGCAGCCAAGATGTCTTTCAGTAGGTGAATGGATAAAGTGTGGTACATCCAGACAATGCAATAGTTTTCAGCGCTAAAACAAAATGAGCTACTAAACCATGAAAAGGCATGGAAGGACCCAACACTTATTTTAGAATTATAGAAAGCCCCACATCTTGTTCAATAAAAGTTATTCCTATTGTTAAAAACCCATACAGTATACATTTGGATAATTGAATATCAATTGTATGTTAAATGATGATAGTTTTGTATAAATGTTAAATTTTCTGAATGTTATAATTAGATTTTTGCAGTGTAGGAGCCAGTCCTTGTTCTTAGAGGGTACACACTGAAATAGTTAGAGACAAAATGCCATGATGTCTCCAATTTATTGGTGTAGCAAAGTGGCTTGGCAAAAACAGCATCCCCCCAAATATATATAGAAATGGGCAAAGTAACTAATGGTGATTCTAAGTATGTGTATTATTCTAACTTTTCTTTAGGTATAATTTTTTTCAAAGGAGCTGTGGAGGTTACTGTAGATGTTGTAGGCTATTTGTCCATGTCAAATTAGCTCCGGTCCACTTGAATGGTTATAAGCAAAAAGACCGACAATACCAAGTGTTGATGAGGATGTGGGGAAATTGGAACCTTCTTACAATGTAAAATGTAAATAGGTTGGTAGTTCCTCAAAATGCAGAACAGAGTTAACCATAATACCCAGCAATTTCATTTCTGGTTCTATAACCCAAAGAAATGAGACGATACGTCCACACAAAAACTTGAATGTGAATGTTCATAGCAGTGTTATTCATAATTGCTAGCCACTAGCAAATGTCTATTTACTGGTAAATGCACAGACAAAATATGACATATCCATATGATGGAGTATTATTCAGCAGTAAAATGTAATAAACAAACATGGCACAGCACAGATGAATCTCATACACCTTATTGCTAAGTGAAAAGACACATAAGATTAAGTTGTAGAATTCCATTTATGTTTGGTGTTGGGTAAGGTAAATCTGTTGAAACAGAGCAGTGTTTGCCCAGGGCCAGCAAGTAGGAGTAGGGAGTGATTGCCAGTGGGCACAAAGGAGCTGTTTAAGGTGATGGAAATGCTCTAAAGTGATGATTGCACAACTCTGTAAATTTGCTAAAAAAATCACCGAACTGTGTATGTACACTTAAATTGAGTGTATTTCATGGTATTGTAAGCAAAATGTAATGAAAAGACAGGCTCTTGGTTTAGCTCTGGGTAAGATCTGAAGCGGTATTAAGACTCCTTCTGCTTTTTGGGGTCCTCTTAGGTGCTTACGGTGAGACATATCCTGCCATTGAAGATGACGTCCTCCCTCCACCATCACAGTTGCCCTCTGCACGGCAGCGCAGGAGGAACAAATGGAAAGGACTAGACATTGTGTGTATGAAACTTCTTTTCTTCCCCTTTTCAACTTAGAAGAATGAGAGGTCTGGGTTCTGACCCATGCTAAATCTGTGTGGCCCCATAAAGAAAGAGCACTTGCTTGAAATTCAGACATGGGTCTGAATCTAGGCTCAGCCTTGACTGGATGACCTTGGGTAGCTATTGAATTCTGCTGCTTTGGCTTCTTCCAGATAATAATAGTATTTTCTTGTCTCCTGGGGTGGCTGTAAGTAGCTCTGCATCCCAACCTTCCTTCTTCTCCTGCAGAATATATGGATTTCAGAGAGGCACAAGGAGGAACTGATGCCATTTATCGAAAAGCCTCATAATAACCTAATTCTGTGATATAGGCGTCATCTTCATTTCGGTCAAATGACTTGCCAAGGTCATATGGGCAAGAAGGCTGAGATTCAAACCCATGTTCTCCTCACTCTGCTCCCCAGCTTTACGGTGTAGCCAGTAAAAAGTAGAGGCTTTGGAGTTTATGTCCCAACGATGTCACCTCCTTGTTGGGTAGGCAGCTTGGGCAATTTCTTAAACTCTGTGTTTCCTTTTTTATGACATTAAGATACAGTTAATGTGAAACATTTAGCACTGAGCCATGTATGCAGAGAGCTCTCACCAAGTAACAGATGCTATTAGCGTTATTATATGTACAGCATTACCAGGTGAAAGTAGCTTTGCTTTTTGCCTTAGGCAACCACCAATCTGATTTGGTTTCTATAGATGTGCCTTTTCTGGACATTTAATATAAATGAGATCATACATTCTATGGTTATTTGTGACTGGATTTGTCTGTCTTCTTTTGAAGGTCATTCATGTTGTAGCATGTGCCAGTACTGATGCCTCTTTAGTGTTGAATAATTTTCCACTGTATTAGTATCCCACATTTTGTTTATCCATTTAACAATTAATAGATATTTGGGTTGTGTTCACTTTTTAGCTCTTACGGATACTATTAATGTTCATGTACAAGTTTTTGATGTTTTTATTACTCTTGAATATATATAGCTAGGAGGAAAATTGTTGGGTTATATGGACACTTTGTATTTAGCATTTTGAGGAAGTACCAGACTGTTTTCCAAGGTGGCTGTACCATTTTACTTTCCCATCATCAGTGTATGAAGGTTGTAATTTCTCTGTATCCTGGCCATTACTTAGTGTCTTTTGATTTTAGCCATTGAGTGTAAAGTGGTGTCATGGTGGTTTTGAGTTGCATTTCTCTAATGACGTTGAACATCTTTTCATGTGCTTATTAGCCAGTTGTATATTTTCTTAGGAGGTATGTCTATTCAAATCCTTTTTTTTTGTTTTGTTTTGTTTTGTTTTGTTTTTTAAATACAGAGTCTCGCTCTGTCGCCCAGGCTGGAGTATGGTGGTGTGATCTCAGCGCACTGCACCCTCTGCCCCACTGGGGTTCAAGGGATTCTCCTGCCTTAGCCTCCTGAGTAGCTGGGATTACAGGTGCATGCCAACATGCCTAACTTTTGTATTTTTAGTAAAGACGGGGTTTTGCCATGTTGGCCAGGCTGGTCTCAAACTCCTAACCTCAGGTGATCCGCCTGCCTCCCCTCCCAAAGTGCTGGGATTACAGGCGTGAGCCACCGTGCCCAGCCCTTTGCCCATTTTCAAATTGAATTGTCTTTTTATTGAGTTGTAAGAGTTCTTTTACATTCTGGCTACAAGTCTGGTTATCAATGTGTGATTTTCATATCTTTTTTCCCATTCTGTATCTTTTTAACTTTCTTGATGGTGTTCTTTGAAGCACAGAAGTTTTTAAATTTTGATGAGGTCCAACTCATCAATCTCTCTTGGGCTTTTGGTGTCTTACTTAAGAAACCATTGCCTAGCACAAGATCATGAGGATTTACTTGTTTTTTTTTCAGTTTGTTCTTAATTGTAGGTCCGTGATACACTTTAATTTTTGCATAGGGTGTGAGGTGCAGGGGTCCAAGTCCATTCTTTTGCATGTGGCCATCCAGTTGTTCTAGCAGCATTTGTTGAAAGACTTCTCCTATTGCATTTTGTTAACTCATCTGTAAACATAAGGATTTACTTCTGTATTCTTCTTAATCTTACATTGATCTACTTGTCTTATGTCAGTACCACACTGCCTTGATTACAGCTGGACTGTCTCAGCCCCTGCTGCTTTAGTTTTTTCCTTCTGTGTCCTATAATTCCCAAGCTTTATCCAGACTGGCAGCATTTCTGTCATCACAAATGTTATTCCTTATTCTTGACTGAGTCATCTGAGCTTGCATGGATAAGCATAGGAGCCATAATATAAGTGCTCCATATTTCCATTTATTTTGTTCATCACAAAGTACATTTGAGGGCGAGAGGATGTTTTGATTTGTCGATTTTTTTTTTCCCCCCTGAGATAGAGTCTCTGTCTCCCAGGCTGGAGTCCAGTGGCACAATCTCGGCTCACTGCAACCTCCGCCTCCTGCGTTCAAGTGATTCTCCTGCCTCAGCCTCCCAAGTAGCTGGGGACTACAGGTGCCCGCCACCATGCCCAGCTAATTTGTATTTTTAGTAGAGATGGGGTTTCACCATGTTGGTCAGGCTGGTCTCCAACTCCTGACTTCAGGTGGTCTGCCTGCCTCGGCCTCCCAAAGTGCTGGGATTACCGAGAGTCACCATGCCTGGCCCTGATTCACTGATTTGTGAACATACTTTATGTTAATGACTTTCTGAAGCTCTGTTTTCTAACTACAGGATAGCAGTCGTCCTAATGTAGCACCAGATGGTCTCTCTCTAAAATCTACATCCAGTGTAAATGTTGATCAGCTTAGAATGAGAAATGAGGAACGAATGCGAAGACTGAATGAACTTCACAATAAACCTATTAATACAGGTAAATGACCAAGTGTAATGGCCTATAGCAGAGATCCTGTATGAACTTTTAAACTTTCTTACAAGGCTTTCACTAACGTCTGAGGATAGATGGAATGAGTTTGAAGTCCTTTGAGTTGTATGGCCCAAGACGTAACTATTGAGCAAAACCAGACCTCAGGATTAAGTTTGCATCAGATTTTCTCTATCAGACAGGGTGCCCATTTTAGAGTGGAGTCTAAACAGGTAAAATAGTTGTTGCTTATTAAATATATCCAGGCTTTGCTTTCAGCAGAGAAAATGCTATATGATATAGTAATCACTTTACTAAAACTTTAGTAATAAAACATTATTAGAAATTAGCCTTAAGACTGAGTTCTTTAACACTTATGCTGTAAATTTGTAGTACTACAAAGAAAATTTTTACCTTCTTATTTGGCTTTCCACACCATGGACAAACAAAGCCTCAGAGGTCAAATAAAGCTAGTCTCATTATGAGTGTATTTTTGTGACTTGCAGGTTAAAGCTAGTCATAGAGCACAAGGCAGGATGGACACCTAAGGAGCTACACTGCCAGCCCTGTACCACCCTTTTTTGTACCAATGCTATTACTCACTGGGATGATGGGACAGTTTCATATTGGTAATATTAGTTTTAGCAAATAGTGGTCTATTTGGGAAATACTCTTTAGTCTGTTAATCTACATTACAATCTCAAGATTTTTTTTAGATTCTACCTTTAATACTGTATTAATTTAAAACTGTACTCATATACTGTCTATCTAGCAGTCAAGGTGTGGTGTGTTCTAATGGTGGTAATTCCATACCAAACACAAGCAGACATGGTTAATTGATGGGACAGTAGGAAAGGATGTCTTCTTTCCAGCTACAAGGCATTTTCTTTTAGACCCAACAAACTGAATTAATATTTAACAGGAATATATCTGAGAGAAGACAGCATTTTAAGAATCTTTTTCAGAAGACTTTTAATGTCTACACTGTTTTTTAACATTGTCCTTTCAAGCAGGAGCTTTTTGTTATGATGTGGATTGATTGCACATACCAATCCTTCACAGACCAGATGTAATTTAAAAAAAAAAAAAAAAAAAAGGCCGGGCGTGGTGGCTCACGCCTGTAATCCCAGCACTTCGGGAGGCCGAGACGGGCGGATCACGAGGTCAGGAGATAGAGATCATCCTGGCTAACACGGTGAAAACCCGTCTGTACTAAGAATACAAAAAAAAAAACCCAAAAACTAGCTGGGTGTGGTGGCGGGCGCCTGTAGTCCCAGCTACACGGGAGGCTGAGGCAGGAGACTGGCGTGAACCTGGGAGGCGGAGCTTGCAGTGAGTGGAGATCGCGCCACTGCACTCCAGCCTGGGCGACAGAGAGAGATTCCGTCTCAAAAAAAAAAAAAAAAAAGAAAAAGAAAAAAAGAATATGACATCACAGGGTAGGAAGACAGATTTTCCTATTACTATACCTAATAATAAGTAAAACACAGAAGTTGAGTACAAATTCAGTTAAAGAATGAAACACATTAAGAGCTACCTCTTCATTGACTGGACATGGCCTTCTTAGATTAGATGTTTTAAGAATGGAAGTAATCTCATTACAACTAGTGTTTTCCCAAAATAACTTAATTTCCTTATAGCAGTGTTGTAGGTTGAAGAGTATTCCCCAAACCTTGCTTAAAAAAAAAAAAAAAAATTATGTGTAGCCATTAGGCTTCTCCTGAGGTAACAGTTACAAAATAAAACTACCTACATTCCTCCTGTTGACTTTGGTGGAGAGGTGTCGCTGATATACTTAGAATCCCTCTGGTTGCTAGTGCCATGGATTCAGCTTACTCAGTTGATCATTTTTTGTTTTACAAAATTGACGCCTTTGTGGGCCTGCTCTCCTCCCTCTAAAATACGGTGGGGTGAGTCTAACCAAAACAGAGTTCAGGACATGACATTGTGGGGAAATGCCGAGTTGTCCTGCCTGCCTGTTACCTGAGTCACATGTCCCTTGCCTCCTGTAGATGATGAGAGTTCACTGGTTGACCCTGATGACATCATGAAACACATAGGGGATGACGGATCAAACTCTGTAGCAACTGAGCCCTGGCTCCGCCCTGGCACTTCAGAAACACTGAAACGCTTCATGGCAGAGCAGCTGAACCAGGAGCAGCAGCAGGTTCCTGGAAAACCAGGCACTTTCACTTGGCAGGGCCTGTCGACTGCACATGGTTAAAATAAACCTGTATTGGACCCAGTAGTGCCTTTTAAGGTGAAAGGAATGGTAAATCTGTACCTTCAATAATATGTCCTACTTTTGGCCCCTACCTGAAAGTTACTTTTTTTCCATCTGTATATAAAATTATGATGTATATTGTGTACATAAATATAAGGCCATGATTATTGATTTATATAATAGAATTGTATAGAATTATTTTTGCACAATTTTGTCATAAATTAGGGTGGTAATGAACTGAACTACTGTATGTGCGTATGTTGAATTCTGCTTGTCATTAAGGTGAATAAGTGTCTTAACCGTCCTGTAAAACCAGACTCACCTTTGTTACATGCACATTTTCCATTGTTACCTCCATGCAAAAGAATTTAGTAGGTACATCTATTGTAGCTGTGATTATTCCAGTTTCTGTGTGACACAATCAGATGTCCTATTTCATGTTATTTGTAGCTACTGATACAGAAATGAAGGGAACTGTAATTGCTTGTATTCTTGTAAGCCATACATTAAATGTTACACCTTTCTGCTTCTATTTTTATTCCAATGAAGGCATTTAAGTTACTAATTTATATAACTACTTCTTGATACAAATAAATTTTTATTTTAATTACTAAAATCTTTTTATTTTAACTACTGTGGAGCTTTCTAGACTAGTTTTCTGGAGGCTGAACAGAGGTGGGGACACCCGGGAGTCAAGGACAGAGAGACTGGAGTCGTCTTCTTGTTCCACCACCATGGAACCTTGGATAAGTGAGTCCATGTGAGTTTTCTAATCACTCAGTAACTGATACTTTTTAAAAAAAAGGAGTCATTCAAATTATGAAATTCTGACTCAGATTAGAATCTTCACAACCATGACAGCTGAGAACATCCCCAGGCACTGCTTCTGCAATACATCCTCTGATGTAATTAATGGTAGACAATATCAGACAAATTACTGATATTTTGAGTTTTGGCTAGTTGTAAATTTTATATTTGATTTTCTAATTTTAGGACCATCGTTTGCTTTACTAGTAAAGATTTGTTCTGTTGTCATCTGAAAGAAAGAAGAAAGCCTCTGACTCTTCTAGGGGAAGAGTCCTAATACTACACCATTAAATAATCAACTGCCAGGTTGTGTGGAACACTTACCCTCGCACAGCAAGGTCACAGTGGCTCCCAGCTCTAGCATCCAGCTGGGCTTGAACAGAGCTATCTTAGGGGTAACAAATACGGCACACTTACAAATGCATTGTTCAGTAACTGTTCATTATCTAAGAGAGGTGTGAAAGCAAAGATGACTGAATACTTTTCCTCTTTAACACAACCATGTTAGATGATATTGACACGTTCCATTTTTGTTTAATGCCATGTACCACACAACTTCAACTGACTCCTAAAACACACAATATTGCAAACTGTGCTGAAGAGAACTTTAGCTGTTTTCAGCACTCAAGTAGTGTAGCCTGATGCTAGGTTATTAATATATAAAATATTAATATGCAAAATATCAAAAGATTTTCGGGCTGGATATGGTGGCTCACGCCTATAATCCCAGCACTTTGGGAGGCTGAGTTGGGAGGATCACTTCAGGTCCAAGAGTTTGAGACCAGTCTGGGCAATATAGTGAGATCCTGTCTCTACAAAAAAAAAGTTTTTTAATTAGCCAAGTGTAGTGTTGTGTGCCTATAGTCCTCACTACTGGGGAGGGTGGAGTGTGAGAATCACGTGAGCCCCGCTTGAGGCTACAGTGAGCTGTGATCATACCACTGTGCTCCAACCTGGACAACAGAGTGAGATCCAGTCTCTAATAGATACATAAAAATTTTAAAAACTGCCTTAAAAATAAATATTCTATGGTTAAGTACAGTGTGAAGGAGGATCTAATGCTGGAAGCTGGAAAGAAAATACCAGAACCAAATAATACTGAATTTGTAGTTCTGGCTGAAAATGTCTTTTCCATAGTAGTTTGGCCTTAACAGAAAAGAATCAATGAAACATGGGGGTGGGTTATAGAGGTTTTGATTGCACTGATGAAATATTTCAAAAACTTTATTGACCTATAACCTGATTAGAATATGCCAGATGAGAATCAATATTGTACAGAAAGTTGTACAGAATTTTTTACATAGAAAACTTTACATCTGTACCATATACATTTTATCCATCTGAAAAAATTTTCTACATCCACTGTTAATACGGAATGCTTGACAATCTTGTCTTTTAACCATCAGAGCACAATTCACAGTATGAATACATTTCCAGTAAATCTAACCTCCGCAAACCATGCCAGATTTGTTATTTTAATATATTCAACATTAAATTCTGTACATAGAGTAAAATCTACATCAAGCCCCACCACCCAAAAGAAAATGACAGCAATCTGGATTCATTTTGCAGTGATTCAAGTTTTGGTCCATAAAGGATCATTCTATTTTAATGGCTCATCTTTAAAAGCCCTAAGAGAAATATGTGACAGGTAGTTACTGTCAGTAGGGATATTTTCTACCTTTTTTTCCCTGTTGTTGAAGTGTCAGCCACAACAGCTTCTGGGCATGTTAAAGCCTCAAAATCACCACCCACCAAAAAGGGCCAAACTAAAAATCCCCACAAAATAAAAAAGAAAGTTCCACCCAAATGTTTAGTGCATTTGACAAAATATTATGGGTATTTAGCAAATGAATAAGAAAATAAAGAAAGAAAACAGTGCAGGAAGAACTATATAATGTTTAAGATTTTTATATTACAGACCTGCATCTCTGTACATTTTTCACAGGATGATTACCAGTATCTCAGATAGCCTGAGTGTGCAAAAATCTTCAGAATAAGAATACCATAGTTGCTAAATATCTTTTACCATGAACAATAATTTCTTCTTCTCTCCCCACTCCCCAATTATAAACATTTTATCCTTCAAAATACAGCTCTCCTGAGTTGTACTTCTTGTAGAAGTTCAATCTTTACATCTATAGTTCTTTGGGTAAGTTTCACTTCCACACCTGCCAAAAACATGTGGGGCTTTTCCTGCCGTGGAAGACAAGGAAGGACCCGTGAGCATGAGCTGACACTGTTTAAACAGGCTTTCTGCTCAACATGAGGCCAACATAACACACAAAATCCGCCCGTACTAAAAGGGACTGGAGTGTTGAAAGTTTGAATAAGAGTTCTAAGCATCTTTACCAGTAACTCTCAGACACTGCAATCCGGAGGAATCGTTTTTCAGGTAGGAAACCTCAGCTCCAGCGTCCTTTTAAAGAGCGGAGGGATGTAAACGCCAACAAAAATATTAAGTTCCCATCATTGCTTGTTTATTCCAAGTTCCTGTTCAGGTGGTTGTGATATCTGAAAAACTACTCCGATTCGCAGAAAAAATCTTCTAAGAACAGCACGAAGTTCAGGAATCAAGTCAAATTGCATAATTTCACATAAGAGAGGGTAGTAGAATGATGCATGAGCTTTAAACTGCAGGGAAAATGAATTTCTCCATTAGCAGTGATTGCAAACTCCAGAGCCTCAAACTGCCTAGAGTCAAACTACTCTGGGGCTCGAATACGGGAGCCAGCAGCGTCCACAGCAGGCAGTGACTGTGGGTTGTGGAACTTAGAAAAACTCACTTCATACAAACACTACTCACTTACATATCCTTACTTTGAAAAACATTTGCCTGTATATCTTTGACAAACTTTTAGTAATTTAGCACTGTTTTTCCTGGGCAATAAGCAAAAGAAAACAACTGAGTACAAACTAGAGTTGAGTTTTTATAAGCTATGGGTTACTGAAATTTTATCTTTTGTTACATAACAATTTTAAGTTTTGGGGAAAAATCTAAACAGTTCTTCAGGCAAAGCTACATACGTTTCACATGTACAGTTCAATTGCTATACTTTGGCTGTATCTTCACAGTAGTTCCTTCATCTCTGAACTCTAGTCTGCAGCCTCCTTTCCTACCCCTGTGCCCCTCCAGATCCAGAGAAGCAGTGAGACATGTTATGGCAAAAAAAAGTCAGCTGTGGAGTAACAGAGGCTGGAGTTTAGAACCCTTGGCCTTTCAAGTACTGGGCCACATCACTAGGCATTTTTAAACCTATTCTAGGGTCACAGCAAAGCAACCTGTTACCTTATATGTGAGCTGTAAGTTGCTATTTTTTTGTAAGAGTAGAATGTACATTTTTGAAAACCTTTAAATATGCACTTATATTTACAGTCATGTGTGTATTTTATCTTTATTTCTACTGGTTCAAAATTCTTATATGAGGCCCATTCACTAGGGACTCTGGGTTACCTGGAACCACTAAATATGCCAAAGGAACAGCTGCAGCCCGGAGCACAGGCCCAGGAACCAGATGTATTCTTGAGTAGCAGGCAGAGTGCAAGGTCATGAGGTAGTTGGACAGCAGTTTTCAAAATGGGGAAAAGGGAGAGACTCCTGGGGTCACAATGGGAATTTCAATGTTGAGGGAACCCAGGAACTTGTCGAGGTATCCCAAGGGATTCTGATCCCTCACCTACTGAATCCCATAGAGAACTGCTAATTAGTGAACAAAGCTGGGTAAGAGGGAGAAAAGCGAGGACTGAGGAAGATACAGCAAGGCCACTGGTGGTTTTGCACAAGCAGCAGTGCAGCCTGGGCACTGCTTGATTCGGCTCTGAGAGCTCTTGCACGGCGACTCTGGGACCCGGCATCCCGACGCGAATCGGGCTAGAACTGTTGGGCTGGATTCGAAGCCTCATACTTACCCTATTATCGCTTATCTTTAGAACTTTAGTTAGAAACAAAAGCAGTAAGTTAGTCCAGGCTTCCCGATGACTTTCTGATGTTAGAGTGAGGAAGTAACTTAGCGCTTCACTGCAGACACTGCAAAAGAAAAGGCTTCCTGTAATGTTACTTGTATATCTACTGGTCCCCATATTCACTGAGAAAGAGCAATCATGAACATAGTAGTGAATAGGAACTGTTCAAGAACATGTTAGATCCTATCTGTTTACATTAGCTGGAGTGTCAACATAAACATGCTTTTCAAATTGGGAAGAAAACCAAACATGTTAAAAGAAGCCATTGTAACTTACCAGGAAACCCACATTTTCCTAATTTTCTAAGTTTCTTTCAATTCAAAGCTGCTGTGTGGCAGGTGGCACATACGAAGCTTAGTTTCAAGAGACCTGGGCTGGAATCTGAGGCGACTCCTCTCTTCACTGACCCTTGTGAGGACCTAGATCACAAGGCCCTGCGGGGCCTTAATCAACCAGTCTTGTCAATCAAATTGGATAACAGAGACCAGGTGACCCCTTAAAATTCTAAAATGTATTTAATTGGCCTCAGAACATCTATTCCTTAAGTAGATGTAATACAATGCAGATGGTAGTATTCTTTCTGAATGGCATGTTTCATTCTTAGCCTGAGTTTACATGTTAGTTATCTTAAAGTAAAAGAGTAAAAAAAGTAATACTAAGAAAAACTCCAAATATGTTTTCCAAAGTAAATGCAGGCAGGCAAGTTTTCACTTTCACAAATGATTGTTCTGTAAAAATGGGACTATCTTAGGACATTAAAAAGGCCTATAAATGACATAGTTCACAGTTTTAAAACAGAAAACCTCCTTTGTCCTGCATGTTAGACATGATTTGGCCACGTCACTAAAGCACATTCATCTCTAAGACTGAATTTAAGTTTTACAATTGCTCTGTGGAATAGGGGCATCCAGGCCCCAAAGGCTCAGCTCTCAGCATGGTCCCACCGGTGCCCCTTTCCTGCCCGGCACCACGTGGCTACCTGGTCAGAGATGGAAATCAGTCAAGAGTCTTACTTCAAAAGCCTCTGCTGGACCTCCTCCCAGGCACTAACGCGGCTCTCATCCATGTACATCCGGAATAGAATGCGCAGCCCACAGGCCAGGCTGCTGGTCTCCTGCTTTAGAAGGTTGGGCTTGGATTTGCCTTTGAATCCTGCAGAAAGGGGAAGTTTCTGGGATTAGTTTGGGAAGGCATCTTATGTAAAGGTGAAGCAGCCCATATGGAAGCACATTTTGTTTGTGCTCAGCCATCAGCATCTGCTGCTTACAAAGCGGAGCCACAGCAGCCTGATGTGAAGATGATTTCCACGTCCAGGATTCCCTCCCTATTCGCGTTGGGGATATGAGATATAAAATAACTTGTGGCCTGGGAAGGTGGAGCCCTTCACATGAAACTGCACTCGAATCCCCAAAGCTGTAGAAGGGGCTCTGTGCTCTGCCTGCACGAGGGCGCTCAGATAAACAGGGGCAACCTCCAGGAGGTGAGAACTGCTCTGTCAGAGGTCTGATGGGTCCAGTGTGTGTGGACACAAGGAGGGTCTATCAGCTCAGCAGGAACAGGCCCAGTGGAATGGTGGCAACAACTTGGGTAGGAAAAAAGGGGAAAAATAAGTACAGACTACTCTTTCCAGAAGTTAGGCTGTAAAGGGAAGAAGAATGCCACAGCTGTTTTAAATAAACAAACATAAGCACCAAACCCTTTTGATACAGAGTTTGATGTTCAGTAACTATCAGCCCCCTTCTTTTTCTCTGCCTTATTCTGCTGCCCCTCATCCTCCCAGCACTGTTTGGCACCTAATAATTATATTTCTTTCTTTTTTTAAGAGATGGGGTCTCACTGTGCTGCCCAGGCTGGAGGGGAGCAGTGTGATCATGGCTCACCGCAGCCTCAAACTCCTGGGCTCAAGTGATCCTCCCACTTCAGCCTCCCGAGTAGCTGGGATTACAGGTATGCGATACCATGCCCCGCTAATTTTTAATTTCTTGTAGAGACAGGGTCTATGTTGGCCAGGGTGGTCTCAAACTTCTGGCCCCAAGCAATCCCCCCACCTCAACCACCCGAGTAGCCAGAACTACAGGCATGAGTCACTGCACCTGGCTCTATTTCTTAAATTAAAAAATTAACAATGCCACTTTGGTTTATAATAAAAGCTTATTTTTTTGTTTAAAATGTCTAACTTATTCTACAACAAATATAACTCACATCCCAATAAATTCACCTTCACTCTGAACTTCAGCCATTCCCAGTAAACAGAGAAGCCATTCAAATACACATGCCAGGTTTTGTGTGTGTGACTTTTACACATTTATTTCCTAATGAAAGGACAGCTTTTATCATGTCAGTTAGTATCAATAAGAAGGTCCAGGTTGGGTAAACAAGATGAAAGAACAATATAAGTCAAATAATAGACCAAGGGGGAAAAAATTCACCCAAGTAGTTATCTGGCTTACTGCAGACCAGAAAAGGGCCTGGTTGTGAGATTACCTTACTACTGTTAAGGTCAGAGTACACAAGTACACATAGTGACATGCAGATACCTACAGTAGACAGTCAATGAGTTCTGATACCTGTATGTATCTGTCCCACATCCATCAACAGTAAACATTAAATGTGAGGCGTGCATAGCTTACCTGCTTTCCACAGGGCAGTCCTCTGTTCGTTGTTGGAATTAAATGCTTTTGCAAATCTATGTGACTCTAATAAGCAGTCCAGTAGCTTAAAAAGTTGTTGTGATGTTAAAAAGCGGTACATTCCTTGGTCTTGAGTATCAACTCGAACATCAAAGTCCACCGCATCTCTCTTTGAAAAACAAACCACCCCAGCATATACACACAGTCACAATATTTTAGTTAATTTACAACTCAATGCTCCCCAAAGACCAGTTTCACAAGAAAGCCACAGATACTCAGCTTCATCTAACCTAACAAAGTAAGGGACGGTCCATCTTCCGTTACACATCCTCGTCCCCAAGCACCGCCTCCCATCAGTCCAGACCCTCCTGGACTCCCAACTCCCTGGCCCTGCGCTCCTCAGCCCCTCAAGTCCTCACTTCTCAACTGCTATGGCATCCATACATCATGATTTTAATTATTCTCTTTCACAACCCCTCCTCTTCCTTTTAGTAACTGGCTGGCAAAACAGCCGTGTGGTCATGTGTGACTAGAGAAAGCAGACTGGTTTCTCTCTAAACTAGTGGGCTTGGTGCTGGCCCAGCCCTTGGCAGACCTTGGCCTAGGCCACGTTCCTGGCCAACCAGCTCACGTTTTCACTTCTCAAGTAGCTAAAACATTCTTCCAAATCTCACATGGTAGATGACTTTTCTTCCCATCTCAGTGAGAAACCAGAAGCTGGCAAAGGTGGTCTCTCACAAGCTCCCACCCCAAATGTACCAGACTTCCTGCATCCATAACCCATCCCCCAGCCCTCCCCCTGCCACCACATGGGAACTATCTGGGCTTCTGCCCCCGGTGATTCCCACTCTGTATGAAGTACTATCTCCACTCACTCAAAAACATGGCCCTAGCAATTGCCCCTCTCTTGCCTACAGTCAGTTTTTCTCTCCCTACTGGAAAGCTCTTACCAGTGAACACACTGCCATATCACCAATCTGGAGAACAAAACATAGCAAACCCCTCACACTCCAGCTATCACATTTCTCTGTGCCTTTATAGCAAAACTTCTTAACAGAGTACTGGCTGAGTCCACATTCTCTCTTTCTCTCTCTTCCCATTACAATTATGCTTTTGTCCTCAATTTAACATTTAACACATTGTTAAGGTTCCAAAGTCCTCCAAATAGTTAGAAGGCAGTTCTCAAGAGTAGTATCACTTGACCTATCCAGAGCATTTAACAGTGACTGATCACATGCTGCTTCTTAAAACATTTTCTTCATCTGACTTCCCAGACAACTGACACCTGCTTCCCTGTGCCTCCCCATGCCTCATGGATTCTCGTCCTCAGTCTCTGCTAGCTGCCTCCTCTCCAGAAGCTGTAGAGGACAAGGTTCCTAGTGCTCAGTTGCTGACCCTCCTCCCTGCTCTAGCTAACCTTACTACCTTGTGATGGGATCCAGTCTCATGGTTTAAAAGGACATCTGCATGAGGAAGGCCCCACAAATTAATTCTCTAGCCTAACTCTACAGCCCAGACTGCTATAGCTAACTTCCTACTTACACAAAAAAAGCAGCTGTCCTCCTATCTCCTTACCTGCGCTGCAGCTAAGTTTTCCGCATCTTCTTTCTTACTTGTGGCTGGGAAGAAGACAATGTTGTCGATAGTCTGGATGAGTTCCAGCTGCACAACACATTTAATCAACAGGGCAGCAAACAATTTTTGTTCTGGAAATTCTGTGAGGAAACCCCCCCCAATGCACATGCAAACAAAAAATTATTTTGAATTCTTTGTAATTTCCATGACATTACAGTGCTAAGGAAACATTAATATGTATTCACACATCACACTGAGAAGGACATACTGCTTTTGCACATAGGCATTACTCAGTAAAAGTTTAACTGATATTTAGAAAAGCCTTAGAAAAGTAATTTTTAAAATAAAAGTGCCCTACATAATTTAGAACAAGCTTGTCCAACCCGCAGCCTGTATGTGGCCCAGGACAGCTTTGAATGCAGCCCAACACAAATTCATAAACTTTCTTAAAACATTATGAGATTTTTTTTTTCTTAGCTCACTACTATTTTTCATAGTAGAAAGAAACAAGGATTGTAAGTGGCCCAGCATTGGAGCCATTGCCCCAGGACTGCCTAGTAGAAAGCCCCCTTTGGGCAGTTGTCTGCCTCCTGGAAAGCTTCCTGCCAAAACTGCCCCTGAGAATCTGGGATGGAGGTGTGGCCGTGTGGTCTGGGTCCCCTGGGGCCATACATGTTAGTGTATTTTATGAGTGGTCCAAGTCAATTCTTCCAGTGTGGCTCAGGGAAGCCAAAACAATGAACACCCCTGATTTAGAACAGTAATATATTCAAGATGTTCCCGCTACACATTTTTTTTAATTCAAGTTATTTTTAACGAAAATGTAACAAATAGATAAAAACCTAAAACTGAAATATCAACTGTAAACCCAAGTCTGACCTTTGAAAACAGGGAATAAAGGGGCTGGGCACGGTGGCTCACGCCTGTAATCCCAGCACTCTGGGAAGCCAAGACAGAGCTGGATCACCTGAGGTCAGGAGTTCAAGACCAGCCTGGCCAACATGATGAAACCCCATCTCTACAAAGCTACAAAAAAATTTGCCAGGCATGATTGTGCGCACTCGTAATCCCAGCTACTCTGGAGGCTGAGGCAGGAGAATCGCTGGAACCCGGGAGGCGGAGGCTGCAGTGAATCAAGATCACACCAGCGCACTCCAGCCTGGGCAAGAGAGAGAGAGAGACTCTGTCTCAAAAATAAATTAATTAATTGAAATTAAAAAAAAAGAAAATAGGTTACATGAAAACTTGTAGACATAAGAAAATAACAGAACAGATCAATGTGAGACAGGAAGTGAGGGCAGCCAAGACTCCGGATTAACCTATGCAATACTGTGGTTTGGCCACAGCACATGTTTTATTTGGATCCAGATTTGTAGCTGTGACTGAAATTACCTCTTATTTTCAAAGACATCCATCAGCAAAGAAGTCTATAAAAAAATTAAGCTGGGGCCAGGTGCAATGGCTCATGCCTGTAATCCCAGCACTTTGGGAGGCCAAGGCGGGTGGACTGCCTGAGGTCAGAAGTTCGAGACCAGGTTGGCCAACATGGTGAAACCCCATCTCTACTAAAAATACGAAAATTAGCCGGGCTTGGTGGCGTGCGCCTGTAATCCCAGCTACTCGGGAGGCTGAGGAAGAACTGCTTGAACCCAGGAGGCAGAGGTTGCAGTGAGCCGAGATCACACCACTGCACTCCAGCCTGGGCGACAGAGCCAGATTTCGTCTTTAAAAAAAAAAAAAAAGTTAAGCTGAACACATTACTTCAAAAGTAACCAAACTGCAAAGTAACAAAAGTGCCACCCACGTTCCCCTCATCAGCTACACACAACCGCATCCCTCTATCCTGAACACATTTGTTCAACAGGGCGCTTCTGATAGTTCGCTGGCCCATGTGGACACACTCATGGGAGTGCTCCCCTTGTCTGACCACGCCAGCTAAGTAGCTAATCCAATGCAGCAGCACAAGGTTAGAAAAGAGGACTCAACTCCCGAGATGCTGCTGCCACACCGCCCAGGGGACCCAGACACACGGCCACACCTCCATCCCAGATTCTCAGGGGCAGCTTTGGCAGGAAGCTTTTCCAGGAGGCAGACAACTGCCCAAAGGGAGCTTTCTACTAGGCAGTCCTGGGGCAATGGCTCCAATGCTGGGCGACTTACAATCCCTGTTTCTTTCTAGTATGAAAAACATTTTTACTACAAATTCCCTTTTCTGGCACTAATGTGTGGAAGACAAATTCATGTTTTAGGGATTTTGAGGGGTAGAAAAATAACTTACTTAAATTTATTCTTATTGAGATCATTAATGAAGGTTCCTTTCCAGATACTGTTCATAAATGCTGTTCTATTTAACGTTTAGTTCTTAGTACTAGATCACAAATTAAAAAAGCAAAACAAAGAAACCTGTAAGTCCTATGGTTATCTCTTCCTCTTAAATCTTGTCTTCTTAGTCCTTTATTACAGTGACAGCGGCATGAGCAGTCATCCATTCACTCTCTCATTCAAGTGAGAAAACATCTCAGTCCCAGGGGGCAAGAGACTCCTAGCAGGACCTGGACTCCAGAAGGGACTTAGTGGTAGATGGAGGTCTTAGGAGACCTATTTTCATCAGCTCCAACGTGAGCTGCTCAGGGGTATTAAGAGCTTCCAGCAGGGACCCAAACAGTTCTAGTGACCCCAAGAATTTGGCAGATGAGGCTGTACTCTGAACAGCAATGCCAAGCCTCTTCACAGTTTCTCGTGACCTTTGAGACCTGGACAAGGATCCTAACTATAGTTTCACTAGCAAGGACCAGGAGCACATTTGATGACAGTATCTATTTGGACAAATTTTAGTCCTGACAAGGCCTGACACTGCCAGGGTTGTATTAGTCAACCATTTCATTGTCCACACAACAGAGAGCAAAGCTAAGCAGATTTTAACTATGTGGGACTGCAGGTACTGAATCAACTCGACAGAGCAGTGGTGCAGAAAGAATGAGGCTGATCTGTGCTGTGATTCTTTTCACTGAGTTGGAGAGTCAGATGCAGGGGCCTCCTCATCAAACAGGAGAACCACAACCTATCCACCAAGGAAAAGGGCTCATGGGAGCAGGGTGGCCGCTTGTTCTTCCTCCAGCTCTAACTGTTCTGAGTCAACAGTTACAGGATGAACCTTGCCTAAAAGTCTTCCAGGGGAGTGAGAGTGGAATGTCTGGCCTAAGGATGCAGTCTGACCCCACAGCTCACAGTGGCAGGAAAGCAGAACCCTTGCCCCAGGAAAAAGGATAGTCCCAGAGTAGCCAAGTGCACACTTTCCACTATGTGAAGACCAAGTCCTGCCCTCACAAAGTTAAGTGTGTTTAAATTCAGTCTTGAGGCTGAGAGCGAGAAAAGCCACTTACTATTCTTTCCTCTTGGCCTTTCTTGGTGCAGACTGAAGCTGCAAAGGACTCCTACATGAACGATTCTGTTCTTTGGGGAACAGGAATGAAAAATGAAACTGGGCCACTCACTACCACCTGTTTACCCTTTAAGAAATTAGCAAAATACAGTGACTGAAGATAGAAGCTCCTTTCAAGTAGGATATGATAATAAAGCCTGTCTTCTCTCAAGAACTGTAAGCACCTAGGATTAAAAAATTCCCTGAATAAAATTAAATCAAAATGGATCAACGACCTAAATCAAAGAGCTAAAAGAATAAAACTTCATAGGCCAGGCACAGTGGCTCACGCCTCTAATCCCAGCACTTTGGGAGGCTGGGCAGGTGGATCACTTGAGGTCCAGAGTTCGAGACCAGCCTGGCCAACATGGCAAAACCCCATCTCTACTAAAAATCCAAAAATTAGCCAGGTGTGGTGGCCCGTGCCTGTAATCCCAGCCACTCAGGAGGCTGAGGCAGGAGAATCGCTTGAATCCAGGAGGTGGAAGTTGCAGTGAGCCCAGATCGCACCACTGTACTCCAGCCTGAGTGACAGAGTGAGACTCAAAAAAAAAAAAAAAAACTTCATAGAAGACAACATTGGGGGAAATGCTGATGACCTTGGATTTTGACAATGATACCAAAGGCATAACTAACAAAAGAAAACAAAAATTGGACTTCATCAAAATTTAAAAACAGGCAAAGGACATGAATACAAATTTCTCCAAATAAGATATACAAATGGCCAACAAGCATATGAAAAGATGCTTAACATCACTAATCATTACGGAAATGCCAGTCAAAACCACAATGAGGTACAACTGCTCACCCACTAGAATGGTTATCATTTAACAACAACAAAAAAGGTATTGGCAAAGATGTGGAAAAACTGGAATTGCTGGAGGGAATGTAAAATGGTGCAGCCACTGGCTATAGAAAATTACTTGGTGTTTCCTCAAGAAGTTAAACATAGAATTACCCTACAAGCTAGCAATTCCACTCCTAGGCAGATAACGCAAAAGAACTGAAAACAGGTATTCAAATGATATTTGTACACAACAGTTTGCCGCAGCACTATTCATGACAACTGCAGGTGAAACAAATACAAACATCCATCATCAGACAAATGGATAAACAAAATGTAGTCTATACATTCGGTGGACTATTACTTAGTAATAAAAAGGAATGAATTATTGATTCATGCTACAACATGATGAGTCTTGAAAACATTGTGAGAGAAGACAGACACAAAAGGTTATATTTTGTATGATTCCATTTTTTATATGAAATATGCAGAATAGGCAATTCACAAACACAGGTAATTAGTGGCTGCCAGGGGCTGGGGAAGGGGAGAAGAGGGAGTGGTTGTGTAACAGTTATGGGGCGGGGGGGCTCCCTTTAGGAGTGATGAAAATGCTTTGGATCTAGATAGAGGTGGTGGCTGTGAATGTACTTAATACCACTGAATTATTCACTTGTATATTGTTATTTGTTATGTAAATTTCACCTCAGGTTTTAAAAAGTTCTCAAAGCTGTCCTGTTCTCCTCTAAGGAGGCTGTGGTCTTTTCTAGGTGTTGTAATTTTCCTTCAGCAAATGAAACCGAATCAATCCAGTAAAAAAGTAAAGGGTTCCTCTTTTTTGTGAAAAGGTGAGGGGAGGAATACAGGTGACCTGGGGATCCCTGTATGGAGACAGGGGTGTGGGCAGCAGTGAGGGAAATTGGCACAGGCCGACTAAGGTTAGGGAGCATTGTGGAGAAAAGGGTTGCTCCTTAAAAAGTAGGGTGCTCCTGCCGGGAACGGTGGCTCATGCCTGTAATCCCAGCACTTTGGGAGGCCAAGGCAGGTGGATCACGAGGTCAGGAGATCGAGACCATCCTGGCTAACATGGTGAAACCCTGTCTCTACCAAAAAATAAAAAACAAATTAGTCGGGCATGGTGGCGGGCACCTGTAGTTCCAGCTACTCGGGAGGCTGAGGTAGGAGAATGGCATGAACCCGGGAGGTGGAGCTTGCAGTGAGTCGAGATTGCACCACTACACTCCAGCCTGGGCGACAGAGCGAGACTCTGTCTCAAAACAACAACAACAACAACAAAAAAAGTAGGGTGCTACTGGCCAGATGCTGTGGCACAAGCCTGTAATCCCAGCATATTGGGAAGCTGAGGCAGGCAGATGGCCTGAGCTCAGGAGTTCAAGACCAGCCTGGGCAACATGGCAAAACCTTGTCCCTACAAAAAAATATAAAAAATAAGCTGGGCATGATGAGGCGTGCCTGTACTCCCAGTTACTCAAGAGGCTCGCTTGAGCCTAGGAGGTTGAGGTTGCAGTGAACCGAGATCACACTCCAGCGTGGGTGACAGAGTAAGACTGTCTGGAAAAACAACAACAACAACAACAAAAACAAGTTGGGTGCTCCTGCTTAGAAAGCAACAGTCCCTCACTACTTCCCCTTGCAGATGGGTAGAGGAAGGCATGTTAGGCCCTACTTCTACAGACAGAACATGAGGTTGGTTGGCATGCAGAAGGGGGTGGAGAGAGGACTCAGGTGCTCGTTGGTGGAAAAAGCGGACATTTCAGGTATCAGCAGAGTTCTTGACCTTCTGCCAGAGGGCATCCATCTATCAGAGGATGTCCAAATTAGGGTAAGCACAGTAAAGAAGTGATGACACGGCCAGGCGTGGTGGCTCACGCCTGTAATCCCAGCACTTTGGGAGGCTGAGGCGGGTGGATCACGAGGTCAGGAGTTCGAGACCAGCCTTGCCAACATGGTGAAACCATGTCTCTACTAAATCTACAAAAATTAGCTGGGGGTGATGGCCGGCACCTGTAATCCCAGCTACTCAGGAGGCTGAGGCAGGAGAATTGTTTGAACCTGGGAGGCAGAGGTTGCAGTGAGCACCACTGCACTCCAGCTTAGGCGACAGGGTGAGACTCCGTTTCAAAAAAAAAAAAAAAAAAAAGTGGTCGGGCACGGTGGCTCACATCTGTAATCCCAGCACTTTGGGAGGTCGAGGTGGGCAGATCACGAGGTCAGGAGTTCAAGACCAGCCTGGCCAATATGGTGAAACCCCGTCTCTACTAAAAATACAAAAATTAGCCGGGCGTGGTGGTGCGTGCCTTGGTCCCAGCTACTCAGAGGAGGCTGAGGCAGAAGAATCACTTAAACCTGGGAGGCGGAGCTTGCAGTGAGCTGTGATGGCACCACTGCACTCCAGACTAGGCGACAGAGTGAGACTCCCTCTCAAAAATAAATAAATAAATAAAAAGAAGTGATGACACAATTATAGTATATGCTTGTTAATGATAAAAAACCAAAAATGTTAACCCTTTCCTACATAAAACACAAATTTATTTTTATTTAGAGAAATAACTCACTTGCTGTAGATTTAATTTTGCTGACTTCTTCATTAACAGCAGAGGCAGAAACCAGTGGTGCTTGCGGTCTGTTATCCACAGACCTTGGTTGAACAGAATCATGAATATCTACAGACTTCTGTGATATTGTATCCTAATAAATAAAAAAAATCATTATAAGTATGGTTAATAAAGTTTATGTGTGAAAATATTTTCTAAAATGCTATTTTAAAAACTTATGTCCCTATGAAAATGATTACATTACAGTTACAACACAATGAGAAAATTATTTAAAAGTACCTGTACATACAGAAAAGTTGACTTTCTGACCCTCATTGGGCTCAGGTCTTAAACCATCCAACAGCAACAGATATAAATACAAAACTTCAAAGTGTAGAGAAACTGGTCAGCAACACCCACAAGTGTTCATAAAATCTAAACAGACACTTTTTGCAGGGGTAAATTTAGAAAAGGATCTTCTGTCACCCATGGACCCAGGGACTAGAAAGGTCAATGTGAAGGTGACTATCTAGGAGCGTCGTATCATGAAGAGAAACTGGACCCTGGAGTCCAAGAGACCTACACAAGAATTAGGCTCCAGTAATATTTATTTACTTTTCTGAGATAGGAGTTTCGCTCCTGTTGCCCAGGCTGGAGTGCAATGGCGCAATCTCGAATCGCCGCGACCTCTACCTCCTGGGTTCAAGCGATTCTCTTGCCTCAACCTCCCCAGTAGCTGGGATTATAGGTATGTGCCACCATGCCCAGCTACTTTTTGTATTTTTAGTAGAGAGGGGGTTTCACCATGTTGGTCATGCTGGTCTCCAACTCCCAACCTCAGGTGATCTGCCCGCCTCGGCCTCCCAAAGTGTTGGGATTACAGGCGTGAGCCACCACGCCCAGCCACAGGTTCCAGTATTATTAAGAGTGTAACCTTGGAAAAATGATTAATTTCCTGAGGTGAGGTTTTCTGATCTAAGAAGAAATGACATACTTTCCTTGCAGGTTGTTAAGAACTAGAGATAATAAATCCAAAACACTAGCAGCACAGTGTTGGGCAATAAATGGCAGCTGACCCTACCACTCCTCGAGCTTTCTTTCATTATAAAGGTACAGCATACTCAAGAGATGAGAGAACCTGGTTTCAGGAGGAGTGCTTAGCTCTTGTTGTTCTGACATAACAGTCCCAGCCTGCAGCAACCTTACCTGCTATGTGAAAGGAAGATGGGCCTGTGTTACCAGAAATAGTAATAATCAGAACAATACGTTAGCTTGGACTTCTGTATTTTAAGGAAGAAATTACTCAGTTCTCAGAATTAAAAATGTGTTATCTTACTGAAGATAAATGAAAGCACTAGTTTTTAAATATTTTTGGTCACTGGCCCTCTTGAACAGTCTGATGATTTCTAAAATGTTCTCTCCAGAAAACTAAACCTGCACAAAAACTAGGTCACAAAATTAGGGATTTAAAGACCTTGCTCTGTTTTAGAGGAATTTTTGGATGTTAGGTATATTGTTTTCTCAATTTTTCTCACTAACCAATGTAAATGAGGAGAATTTTTGGGACGTCCTAAGTAATAACCGGGTCTGTGCTGAACGGACGTCAGCACAAGAGTCACGGAGCAACACAGGCCCAGTACAGACGTCCCAGTTCTCAAGGGCAGTTCAGAATGGTACTTTTCTGTGAAATCTGCTTTAACTGTTGGCAATTTGTTAAGAAAGTTAAAAGTTGTGAGGAACAAATCTGGTCAGTGGGCATTAGTTTGTTACTTTACAGCCTCCTGGCTTTAAAATTCAAAGGTATTATTGGGAGAACAGTACAAATTTGAAAAGACCTGTAGATTACTGTTTCAAGGATAATTTTTTGATTGTCAGGGATAAGTAGGCATTATATTTACAAATTACTTTCAGAAAATTGTGTGTGTGTGGAGGCGGAAAATTTTCAGAAAATTGTGTGTGTGGGAGGCGGGGTAGCAAGATAAAAAGAGGGAGGAAAGCAGGAGTTGGTAAAAACAAATGTAAAATAACATTTGGAGAAACTTGGTGTAATGATTACTTTTGTGTCAATTTGGCTAGGACACAATACCAATATCCTATGTACTTAAGCCAGATACTTAAGTCAAATGAGTAACAATTAATTCAATTAAACACTATTCCAGGTGTTGAGCTGAAGGTATCTTATAGATGTGGTTAACATCTATAGTCAGTTCACTTTAAGGATATTATCTTCAATAATCTAGATGGTCCTTATCCAATAAGTTGAAGGCCTTCAAAACTGAGCAAAATAGGTTTTCCCGGGGAAGAAATTCCGCCTGTGAACTGCAGCTTCAGCACCTGCCCAAGGCTTACCAGCCTGCCTGCCTGTCCTACAAAATTTCAAACCTGCCAGCCTCCACAATCACATAGGCCAGTTCCTTAAATCTATCTATATCTATCTCTACTGTTGGTTTTGTTTCTCTGGCCCTGATAAAGATTTTGATACTATGAAATGGAATGTGGCTGTAACAAACACCTAAAAATGTGGAAGTGGCTTTGGAACTGGGCAATGGTAGAAGCTGGAAGAGTTCTCAGACACATGATACAAAACACCTAGATTGCCCTGAAGAGACTGTTGGTAGAAATATGGATGTCAAATGTGGTTCTGGTGAGGACCCACAAGGGAGTGCAATGTGTGAGAGAAAGCTTCTACCATCTTAGAGAAGACATGTATGGCCATCAAACAGATTATTGGTACAAATAAGAATGTTAAAAGGTACTTCTGGTGAGGTCTTAGAAGGAAATCAAGAACATGGGATTAGATACTAATAGAAAGGTGATCCTTGTTGTAAAGTGGCAGAAAGCCTGGCTGAATTGTTGGGTGGAAAGCAGAATTCTAAGTGATGACATGTAGTGGAGATTTCCAAACAAAGTGTTGAAGGCGTGGCCTGGTTTGTCCTTGCTGTTTATAGTACAATGCAAGAACAAGATATATTGATGAAAGAACTGTTAAGCAAAAAGAAACTGCCACTTGATGATTTGAGAGGATCTTGGCCTATCCACATGGAAAAGGATGCTACAATTAGGAAATGAATTGTTAGGAAAGCATGCTTTGGAGAGAAGGCCAAGGCTATAATAGCTGAACGACTTTTTGCCAAAGAGATTAGGTATATATCTAGTGGATCCAATCAACCATCTCAGCAGAAGCCAGGAACATAACAGGACTATCCAGAAAGATGTATGGATCACCCTCTTGTTTAATGGCATGGTTTCTCTTAACACATACAGAAGACTCACAAGGATTTTGAGAATGATATACCAGCAGACATATGGCCAGCCTAGAATGAAAGGGACAGAAACAATAAAAGGAAGGGAGGCTGACTTCTAGGATTCTACAGGCAGAAAATGGGTCAACAGAGCTGCAAACGTGCTAACCTTTAAGAAAAAGAACAACCGATAGTGTAGGGCTCAGGCCCAAAGAAGTAAGCCATGGCCCCAGAAGGCAGAATATTAAGCCACACAGCATTATTCTCAGGCTTTAAAACTCAACAGAATTGTCCCTGCTAAGTTTCAACCTTGCTTAGGACTGGTGATCCTTTGTTCCTTCCAATTTCTCCTTTTTGCAATGAGAATGTCTATCTTATGCTTGTCCCACTACTGTATTTTAAAAGTTACTTTACCTATTTTCTAGGTTCACAGGTCCACAGATGGAGATGAATTCTGCCCCAGAATAGATCACACTCAAGAGTGTCATCCATCCTTAATGTAGATGTCTGAGATGATCAGATTAGGGACTTCCGATGGTATTTATATGGGATTTTGGACATAGTATTGATGCTGTAATGAGTTTAGACTTTTGGGGACCTTAGAATGGGGTGACCATCTTTTGCCAATGGGATGGACATGAATTTTTAGGTGTCAGTGGGTAGACCACAGTAGGATGAATATTGGCCCCTAAAAGGTATGTCTAAGTTCTGACCCCTGATACCTGCAAATGTTACCTTACTTGGAAATAAGGTCTTTTCAGATGTAATTAAGGATCTTGAGATGAGATCATCCTGGATTTCAGGTAAACCCTAAATCCAATGACTAACGTCTTCATAAAACAAAAAGGAGAGGTAGAGATTTAATTCACACACAGTGAAGAAGACTATGGATAGATGGTGGCAGAGATTGGAGTGATATGTGAACAAGCCAAATAATGCCAAAGGTTGTCAACAGCCACCAGAAGCTGGAAGAAGCTAGTAAGGATTTTCCTTTAGAGCCTTTGGAGGGAATGTGGCCCTGCTAACTCCTTGATTTAGGACCTGTGGTCTTTAGAACCATGAGACAGTAGGTTTCTATAGTTTTAAGCCACCAAGTTTGTGGTAATTTTTTATGGTAGACCTAGGAAACCAATACACTGGGTGAAGTGAATATTAGAATTCTTTGTACTGTTTTGTGTTACTTTTCTATAAGGTGAAATTATATAAAAATAAAAAGTTTAAATACTATCCAACAATATCTTCAGCTTTGCATGGAGATAGCTACGTAATATGGTATCTTTCTCTCGCAACCCTTAAAAAATCATTTTACTCGATGTCCTATATTTAAAAATAATTTAAAATACTCCCTTCATGGCACTTAACAGAGACACATATTAATTGTCTGTGAAACTGACCACAGAACTAACTTCACAATTCTGGACAGCAAATTTATACCATCTTCTTAAAAGAGACGAATGCATCGCAATGATATGAATGTTTGTGTTCCCTCCTAAATTCATAATGAAACTGAATCCCCAATGCAACAGTATCAAGAGGTAGAGATTTTAGGAGGGGAGTAGGCCATGAGAATTAGTGCCTTAAAAAAGGGCTGGAGGGAACTATCTAGGCCCCTTTCTGTCCCTCCTTCTTCTACCATGTGAGAATGCAGCTACGAGGTGCCATCTTGGAAGCAGAGAGCAGCTCTCACCAGACACCTGATCGTACAATTCCCAACCTTCGTAATTGTGAAAAAATAAATTTCTATTTATAAGTAATCTAGTTTCAGATATTTTTTTAATAGTAGGAATGGATTGAGACACTTACATGTAAGACTTTGACCCATAATAAAATTACTCATCACAAATAACTAATTTCAATATACTTTACTGATTAAAACTTACCAATGGCTTTTCACTTACAGGAGATGGAGGTGGGGGGGCAGTTTCTCCAGAAGTGGGCCGCCAGGTCAAGAGCCTTTAAGATACCAAAACCACATCAATCATTAGGGGGCTGTGCCACATGCCACATCCAGCATATTTTGAAATGGGCCCAAGAAAGTAACAAGAACATACCAACTACATAGTCCATCTTTGACTACTGCTAAGAGCAATTTCCTAAAAAAAATCTAGTAAAAAGTTTAAACATGTACTTTTAGAAAAAAATTAAGTGGCGTTTAATATAATTAAAAGGGTAACATAGTCACCAGTTTTACATTAAAAAAAACACTTTCTGATAAGTTTTAAAAATTTTAAACCTCCTTTCCCTAAGTATTAATATCAAATATTTTCCAAAGTAAGAGACTTCTCAAAAAAAAAATTCATAAAACTGGCCAGGTGTGGTGGCTCATGCCTGTAATCCCAGCATTCTGGGAGGCCGAGGTGGGTGGATCACCTGAAGTTGGGAGTTCGAGACCACCTGACCAACGTGGAGAAACCCCATCTCTACTAAAAATACAAAATTAGCCGGGCATGGTGGTGTATGCCTGTAATCCCAGCTACCTGGGGAGACTGAGGCAGGAGAATCGCTTGAACCCAAAGGCGGAGGTGTGGTGAGCTGAGATCGCGCCATTGCACCCCAGTCTGGGAAACAAGAATGAAACTCCATCTCAAAAAAAAAAACAAAAAACCCTGCCTCACTATAATTCCATTTCACACTCATCCCTTAGGGAAAAATGACAAGCTGTTATAAAATATGAAATATGTGTAAATACATTTTCCTTAGATTATTAAAAGATCAGTAACAGAAACAGGCTGAGATTTTTTTTTTCCCAATTCAAAACCACTGCTTGGTTTGATCTGAATAAATAAAATCTTATAAAAGTCAGAGGAATCACTTCACTATGTCCCAAATTTTGGATAACTAGACTAAAGGTTTTGGTTTACAAATAGTTTAATTCATGTATTTGTTATAGTTTATAGCAGTTTGGTTTGTAATAAATCTAAATCCATATAAGAGTAAGACAAGCTTAAAAGGATTTCTGTTATGAGAAATCAGTAGTTACTATCAAACTTTTAATCACTAGTCACTCTCCAACTCATTCAATATACAAATATAAATGTAAAGTTGTATAAAATCTTCTTACGCATGTGGGATTGTGGTTTTGAAGATATCCAGTGTGCAGTTGCAAGTTTTATCCCAGATTTCTAGGGTAAATTTTTCACCATTCAGAATAACAACATTCTCTAAACAGTTTGTACCAGATCGTGCTAACTGCTCATTGTCTAGGAAAGAAAAGAGCAATTCATTTATATATTACCAGGGTCACATTTAACACTTTGTGTCACATATCTGGTACAGACCTACCTTGCTGCACACACCAGTAGAGCTGAGCAAAAATATCATCCAAAAGTACATCACTGAGTACTTCTAAATACTGAGTGAATACATCACAGATTGCATAAAGTGCATGATTGCAAGTTGTTGTCATCCATTCAGCTTTCTGGGGAAAAAAGTCGTTAATGAACATCATGCCATTAATCAACTACTATGATTTAAAAAGATATACATATATATACACACACATATATATACAAATGTTTTCATATTTAAAATGTAAGGCTGTCAGTGTTCCTTTTAGACCACTGAATTCCCTCTAGAACGTTACATTCACCTTAACTTAAAATCTGGTATCTATTGCTCCTCATTATCCCATAACCATCTATGCATACAATAATTTAACTATTTTTGGCACTATTTGTTTTGATTATTAAAAAAAACCATCACCGTATCATCTTGATATTAACATTATGATTTTTCAAAGTGCATGAATAGCAACAGCCGGCCTTGCTCTAGACCATGACAGAACATGAAAGGGAAATAAGGAGGTAAGAATTTGTCCAAATGGGGTTAGCATAGGTTTAAAATAAAAATGACTTTCCTGAAGTATGGTTATCTGAAAACACCATAAAAAAAAGGGCTATACAAAATAAGTGTAATTTATTTTTTCAAACCCATAAAAAATAATCACAGAAGTCTGCATTTAACACTGCTGTATGGAACAAAAGGGGAAAATATGAAGCTCTCTTGACACGTTTCCTAAAATGTATATTGTAACTGGTTCATAGTAAAATATGTTGAAATAAATAAAATTTACTTTGTATTCCTTACTTTTTACATAAAAAAGAAGTCTCTATATAATACTAAAGAAAGTTATTGGCCAGGCGCGGTGGCTCAAGCCTGTAATCCCAGCACTTTGGGAGACTGAGACGGGCGGATCACGAGGTCAGGAGATGGAGACCATCCTGGCTAACACGGTGAAACCCTGTCTCTACTAAAAAAATACAAAAAACTAGCCGGGTGAGGTGGCAGGCGTCTGTGGTCCCAGCTACTCGGGAGGCTGAGGCAGGAGAATGGCATAAACCCAGGAGGCGGAGCTTGCAGTGAGCTGAGATCCGGCCACAGCACTCCAGCCTGGGCGACAGAGCAAGACTCCGTCTCAAAAAAAAAAAGAAAGAAAGTTACTGATGTTTTATAGTTTTGACTGTCGAAACGAGGAAAAGAAATGGAAAAGTCAGAAAAACACTAAAAACAAAACAGAACAAAAAAATCAATTCATTAATTCAGTTCTATCCCCCACATAGCATTCTTTTTTTTTTTTTTTGAGACGGAGTTTCGCTGGTCACCCAGGCTGGAGTGCAGTGGCCCGATCTCAGCTCATGGCAACCTCCACCTCCCGGGTTCAAACGATTCTCCTGCCTCAGCCTCCCAAGTAGCTGGGACTACAGGCACCTGCCACCACACCCGGATAATTTTTGTATTTTTAGTAGAGATGGGGTTTCACCATGTTGGTGAGGCTGGTCTCAAACTCCTGACCTCAGACGATCCACACGCCTTGGCCTTCCAAAGTGCTGGGATTACAGGCGTGAGCCACTGTGCCCAGCCAGTGTTCTTATTTATAAAGACATAGTATTATATTCTCATGCCTTAAAGAAAAATTTTCTAGGAATTCTCTTCTGTACTTAATTTGAAACACTAAAATGTATTGATGATAATACTGAGGATTTTTTAACTTGACTAAGCTAAATGAAAATTGTGTATCCTCTTACCTCTGTCTGTTGTTCTGGCAATTTCATATTGTCAAAGATTCGGAAAACAATTCTAAATAAATCCTGCCACCAGTGTTTCTCATAAGTGTGGCCATATGTTTTCATTATTTCAAACATTACTGTTAAACCCCTAAAATGACAAAACACAATTAGAAAGCTGTAATACAAAAAAGCATACTCCTCCTAAAATAGTTTTTATAGTTCACAAAGCTACTAAAACCAGAAAGCTTAAAACTAGTCTGAAATTAACACACGACACTGGGTTTTAAAAAAGTTAAGTTGTAAGAACAACAGGTTCCTTTAGGATATATCATTCAGGAAAAAAAAGTCTCCAAAGGTCTTGGTCGTAAACTTTTTAATTTTACTTTTCCTTTACTCTTACCTCACCATTGCAGCATTTAAAAACTGTAAATGGAATTACAGATTGAAAACGATAATTGTTTGAGTGAATATTAATTTTGTGGTACTACAGCCAAAAAAGAAAATACATATATAGCAGTCTAAGAACAAAACAAAAGTTGGATTTTGGAAAATCTTTTTCAAAGAACTATGGGGATTTTCACCCAATACTAGAAGCCTTATTCATGCAACATCCCCAAACAAAAGGATTTACAAAACAAATCCACTAAGGGGTCTTTCTGTGTTTCATTTCTTGCTATATCCCAGGCACACAGCAGTGCTCATTGCCTGGAAGGCAAACAATAAATATTTGCTAAATAAATTGCTTAGCATCACATTGAGTAGCTTTTGTGTAAGTGTTAAAACTGAAACTCAAAACTTTCTTCTTCATTCCTTCCTGTTTCTTGAAATAATACTTTTATGTAACCATTAGAAACTTTAATCTTTTCTCTATTTGTTGCTTTTTCTGGGAAAACACAGGCATCCTCCAATTTAGAAATGGCTTATGTTTCCAAAAGTTTGAGAGTAAAACAGAACAAAATTTTCTTTGAAAGGCTCTCATAAGGACTGGAATAGAGCTGAACTCATTTGCTGTTATGCTATCCCCAAACCTAGTAGATGGCTCATACATAGTAGGTTCTCAACAAGTTTTTGTTAAATGAATGTGTAAAATAACATTACAATACTTCAGACCTACAGTAAATTCACACTGGTCTATTGGATCCCTAAGATATCTAATATGTAATACTAGCAATGGTAAAGAAACCATAGTAAAGAAACTCCTGGGAAAGAAACTCTTCCACAGGGGACGCCTGTCAGAGTTCCATCACTGATGCTAAACCCACAGTTCCCTCCTTGCGATGGAACAAGGCTCCCTCATCCTCCATCTGCTGAGCTCTGTATCGATGCCCTCCCACTCCAAGTAACAGGATGCTGCCTCTCATGGCTGGGAGTAAGTGGATATGGGCAATCCTGTTTTTTCCAGGGCCCAAAGTAAACACAGAGATCAATTGTTTCCAAGGATTTTTAATGTGGAAAATGTCTTTTTTTTTTTTTTTAAAGCAATACTTAAATAGTTGGTGTAGGGAAAAATAATACAGTCATGTGCCACATAAGGACATTTCAGTCAACAATGAACTGCACATAAGCCAGTGGTCCCCTAAGATTATAATAGAGCTGTAAAGTTCCAATTGTCTTGTGACATTGTAGTTGTAGCTTTCATTGATCGTAGGGCAACACTTTACTCACATGTTTATGGTGATACTGGTGTAAACAAACCTACTGCACTGCCAGTCATATAATGATAAACAATTTTGTTAATGATTAATTTACTACACCTCTCATCATTATTTGCAAGTGTACTCCTTGTACTTACACATTTTTAAAAAGTTAATTGGAAAACAGCCTCAGGCAGGTACTTCAGTAGGTATTCTGGAAGAAGTCATTGTTATCATAGGAGATGACGGCTCCTTATGTGTTACTTCCCCTGAAGTAACACATCTTCCAGTGGGGTAAGACGTGGGGATGGAAGACAGTGACACTGATGATCCTGACTCTGTATAGGCCTAGGTTAATGTGTGTGTCTATGTCTTAGTTTTTAACAAAAGAGTCTAAAAAGTAAAAAATAAAAATAGAAATAGAAAAAAGCTTATAGAATAAAGATATAAAGAAAATATTTTTGTACAGCTGTACAATGTGTTTTAAGCTAAATGTTAATATAAGAGTCATGTTTTTTAAAATTTTAAAAATTATAAAGCAAAAAACTTACAGTAAGCTATGGTTAGTTTTTTACTGGAGAAAAACATCTTTTCATAAATTTAGAGTAGCCTAAGTTTACAGTGTTTATAGCCTACAGTAGTGCATAGTAATGTCCTAGGCCTCCTTTGCGTTCACTCCCCACTCACTCACTGACTCACCCAGAACAATTTCCAGTCCAGTGAGTTCCATTCATGGTAAGTGCCCTATACAGGTTTTATCTTTTATATCATGTTTTTACTGTACCATTTTTTTTTTTTTTTTTTTTTTTTTTGAGTCGGAGTCTCGCTCTGTCGCCCAGGCTGGAGTGCAGTGGCCAGATCTCAGCTCACTGCAAGCTCCGCCTCCCGGGTTCACGCCATTCTCCTGCCTCAGCCTCCCGAGTAGCTGGGACTACAGGCGTCCGCCACATCGCCCGGCTAGTTTTTTGTATTTTTTTAGTAGAGACGGGGTTTCACCGTGTTAGGCAGGATGGTCTCGATCTCCTGACCTCGTGATTCACCCGTCTCGGCCTCCCAAAGTGCTGGGATTACAGGCTTGAGCCACCGCGCCCGGCCATTACTGTACCATTTCTATGTATATATATACACATAGAATTTTTTTTTATCTGAGACAGAGTCTCTTACTGTCACCCTGGCTGGGGTGCAGTGGTGCCATCTTGGCTCACTGCAACTTCCGCCTCTCGGGTTCAAGCAACTCTCATGCCTTACCTTCCCGAGTAGCTGGGATTACAGGCGTGTGCCACCACACCCAGCTAATTTTTGTATTTGTATTTTTTAATTTTTATTTTTGAGACAGAGTCTCACTCTGTTGCCTGGGCTGGAGTGAAGTGGCACTCTCAGCTCACTGCAACCTCTGCCTCCCAGGTTCAAGCGATTCTCCTGCCTCAGCCTCCTGAGTAGCTGCGATTACAGGTGCGCACCACCACACCCGGCTAATTTTTGTATTTTTAGTAGAGAAGGGGTTTCACCATGTCGTCCAGGCTGGTCTCGAACTCCTGACCTCAGATGATCCGCCCACCTGGGCCTCCCAAAATGCTGGGATTATGGGCATGAGCCACCATGCCTGGCCAAATTTTTATGTCTTTAGTAGAGGTGGGGTTTCACCATGTTGGCCAGGCTGGTCTCGAACTCCTGACATCAAGTGATCTGCCCACCTTGGCCTCCCAAAATGCTGGGATTACAGGCGTGAGCCACTGCACCCAGCCTGTTTAGATATGTTTAGATACACAAACGCCATTGTATTAACAGCTGCCTACAGTACAGTAACATGCTGTGCAAGTTGTACCCATGGAGCAACAGGCTATGCCATCTAGATTTGTGTAAGTACATGCTATGATGTTCACACAATGTTGAAATTGCCTAGTAATGCATTGTACAGAACATATCCCTGTCATTAAATGATGCCTGACTACATCTGGGACTTTAATTTTTGGTATTTATCCCCAAATCTGGAGAATTTTGGAAGAATCAAATAAGAATGCACACGAGAAGTTCTTTCCACACAGTGTTATACCAATTATAGTGCTGCACTATTTGTTGTTGTTAAAGACAGAGAGTCTCAATTTGTTGCCTAGGCTGGAGTACAGTGGTGTGATCAGGGCTCACCACAGCCCCAACTTCCTGTGCTTAGGCAATCCTGCCTCAGCCTCATGAGCAGCAGGAACTAGATGGATGCCTACTATGCCTAGTTAACTTTTTGTTCAAAGAGATGGGGTCTCACTATGTTGCCTAGGTTGGTTTCAAACAGTCCTCCCACCTTGACCTCCCAAAGTGCTGGGATTACAGATGTGAGCCACAGCATCCGGCCCACATTTTAAAATGGAAGCTAAATAGCAGGCCATACATATCCTGGGATGAGGTAGGAAAAATCAAAGGCCATCACTGAACAAAGTTTACTGATCTTTTCCCTCTCCTTTACTAACTAGAACACACATATCATCTTTAACAACTAGTATCTACCCATAATCTGAACATGGAATATGGTGAGAAATAAGGTATCACAGTGCCAAGCAACAGAAGGCTAAGAAAGCAGGTGAATCCTCCATCAAACAGACTTCTACAAATAAATAAAGGGTGAGGGGAGAGGGTGCTGAGTTTTCATGACCTGCTAGTCATGATACGTTAGCCGCTCCACTGAGGCAGCTGGACAACTGAAATGGGGCTATCTTGAATTTCAACAATTTCCTAACAGGCCCACTGATAAACAATCCACTGTGTCTAAATATAAAATAAACTCTTTTTCTATAGTGCTCTCATAATTAAAATTCCTAAGGGTTAAGTCCTATTTTGGATTATCTATTTCATAAGAATTTCTGTTGTAACAAATAATACTATAAAAATGAAAAATTTCTTGAGATGTAAGTCAAATTTAACCTTGGTGGGGCATGGGTGTGGTTCTGGCATAAGGTGAAAAAGAAGAGATTCATTCTGTGCTACCTTTAGAAATTCAAAAAATTTGATAAAGTTACACATCCAAATAACAGAAGATTCTTCCAAATGAGAAGGGAAGATTCCTAAAAGATTTTGTTTACCATAAAATTGAACTCACGGTGCGTTTAGAGGTTGACAGATATTAGGACACACAAGCTGGCCATTTCAATGTGGCAAAGTACAGGGTAAAAAACTACTATGGGAGTCCTGTGAGCTGTGACCTAAGAACAGTGTGTTAAGCACTTGGCCAGTCACATAATACCCGGAATAGTTCCTTTACAGATTGACTATATGTTCATAATGATCTTTTATTGGCAATATACTTTTGAAAGAGTTCTATTTGAATAGTTCTATATTATTCCAAACTATGTTACTGATCAGATTACAAAAAGAAATGGTTCTTCACCTAAAACTCACCAAGGATGTGCATTTAAAAATTCTTCTATCGTTCATCAGGAAATAAAATAAATTTTGCCACTAACTTCAATTTATTATTGGAAACAAATATATGAAAAGACAGAATGTTTAAAGGATCAAATTAACTTAGAAGCTAAAATCAAAAGGAGGCTATAATCAAATATTTTAAAAACAATGTAGTATTTCCATTTTTATTTTGCTCTAGGTTAACATTTTAAAATAATATGAACATATTTAAAAATATACCTATCTACTAATTAATATATTTGACAAAACACTTGATTTTATGGTCTTTAACTGTGAGACTGTGTTTATAAAGAAGAGTTATGTGATTAAAGTCAAAATAAATTCAAAATTTTAATTACAAATATAGATTGTTACCTGGTTCTTACATCTAATTTGCATCTATTGATGATACAGGATAACTCAAAGAGAATTGGGAACCATCCTCTCACCCACACCCTGTCTTCAGGTGCCACGTTCATATCATCGCTTGTGTATTCCTTGAAAGCCTTCAAGAAAAAACGTAGGGTTATTAAAGGCAAAACATAACACCTATACATTTAATATATTAACTTCTCAAAAAATAATTTAAATGCTTCACAAATAACCAGTGAGCAATTTAATACACAATAATTTATAAAAAATGGGCACTATAACTGCTGACAATTTTAGTATACGTGCCACTGAAGCAGGCAAAATATAACTGCCTATAAAGAGCTCTGGACTAGCATCCAAAAGTTAGCTTCACTTTCAACTGTCACCAGTTTTCTGCATCATTACCCAGGTTAATTCAGGTTTCCATTTTTATCACTTAAATGGTTATGATACCACACAGTCACATTAACCACACTGGGGAAGTATGAAGGTAAAATGAGTTGACATATCTGAAACGTACCAAGCACCTGATCGGTCCATGTTAGTATGGAATAAAATCTTATTACCAAATCTACGATACATCACTTTGTCTTATGATAGTTACAAAGACAGATTTAAATATGCAAGTTAAATATGGCAGCTAGATTTTCAATTCAACCTTTTACTTCAGAGCTTAAGCCTATTCTCATCCATAGTCAGTCAGCTTCAGTATTACACAGCACAGACAGACAAGATGCACTGTAGGGAATGGTTACAAACACAGGCTGGGGCTCAAACCCTAGCTCTACTTTACTAGCCCTGAAACTATGGGCACATTTTGAAACTTCTCTGTGCCTCCCTCAGTTTCTTTATCCGTATGGGGCTATAACACTATCTATCCCATAAAGTCATTAGAAGATTAAACAAGTTAATACAATTTAATGAAAACCACTCAGAAAAATACCCAACACTTTCAATAATGGTTAGTTATAATCACTAACCATCCTAACTCGGAATCAGGCTGCTCAGATTATTTTTCGAATTACTGAAAAATAAATGCTTCATATACCCTCAATTCCCAAACAAACTTAAGATTTCAAATTGGAAAGAATACTCTGCAAAATTTTGTTTACTAAATGACGCTATACCTGAGGTCTATCAGACACATATTTTGCACAATGGCGAATAAGTCGAATTGCTTCCATACTTGTGTCTGGGAAAGCTGCATTGCACGCAAATTCAGACAAACACTTCACGGCATCCTGGAAAGAATCAATGGTCGCTGGAAAGTGTTTTTCAAATACAAGGGCTAAAATAGAGAAAAATACATATTACCATAATTTTTCAATTATTCTTAGCTGTACCAAAAATACACCAACATCTAGATGTAATGCACTTCCTTAAAGGTTATTAAAGGCTCTGACATCCAACAGATATGAAGTTCAAGACTATCTTTCCCACTTAACCTGACTGTCCTGAGTGGTGAGAATAGTAAAACTTGTCTGTTTTGTTTACATTATAAACATAGCCCCTAATACAGTGACTGGTACACAGTACGTACCAATTCAACTTTGGCTGAATGAATATACAAAATTACTTAACCTCTCTGTATCTCGGTTTCTTGATATAAAATGGAAATAATCATAATATACACAGGATAGCTGTAAGCACTACACAAAATAATGTAAGTGAAGTGCTTAGCATAATACTTAAGCAAGCATGCAATAAATGACAGCTATGATGATGCCATGACTCTTGATGTTGATGGTCATCACTGTCATCTTCTATATAGGCTTAACTTATAATCTTAGTATTTCAGTCAGTCCCCCTTGAACTTAATGGGACTCCTCCTTGAAGAAGGCTGTGCAATGTACTTACTGGTCAAAAATAAAGGCTTTGCTTTAATACTCTGTGGGTCTCAAGACCATCTCCATCACTAGTTCTGTGACCTTACATAAACTGCTTAACCTTTCTGGGGCTGAGTTTCCTAATCCATTTTGAAAAAAGGGATGGATAATAAAGATGCTTAACTGTGAAGATCAAAGAAATTACGTGAAAAGTGCATACAGTATTTGCCATATGGTAAATACTCAATAAATGTTAACTATAATAGTAATTTAATTATTTTTATTTACTCTGGGGTTCTGTAGACAAAACTTGGTAAACTTAAAGGCCATAATCTTATTGTTACTTGACTCATCTTCCTAACACATTAAGGTTGCTTTTTTTTCCCTTTTACTTGAACACAGCTAAGACAATACTCACTGACAATGTGCCCAGTTGTTTGGAATGCAAGTTCCACTATGCTTTCATCTTGATCAGATGCAGCTAGATGAAATACAGAGAAAATGTTCTTCCATCCAGATCGAATGTTAGCAGCTTGAGAATTAACCATCTGTGCTATACACCGTACAACCATATCTCGAATTGTTGGAGACCTAAAAACATTAATATAATTGCTTAGATATGCAAACAGATAAAACTCATCAGTTTTTCCCCCTTTCTTCTGTTTTTCTCCCTGCTGTGGAAAACAACAAGATTTTCCTACTATTAAGCAATTCAACAAATATAGTACCTGTTCCGTTTCATTATATGTTCAAAAGGTCTTAAGAAATCCTTCTGGAATCTGAAATTAGCAAGCTCCCCTTTCTCTAAGAACTTCATTGACAACTGCCTCAAGGAGTCTACTGCAAAAATAGCTACATCTTCATTAGGATTACACCCAACCTGTAATGGTGACAGAAATAAAAGATGCTAATTAATATCAGCAGTAAAAATCTGCAATTCTTTATTTTTTGTCTTAGAAAAAGCATAGAATAGCATAGATAGGTAAATCCTAAGATTTTCCATTAAGGGATTAAATATGCTAAAAATATTTCTCAACAAGAAAAACAGACATTTTACATCAAATTCTTAAAGCCCAGAGTAATAATTTCTAAAAAGAAAAACACCATTCACAGGGTTTTCTAATTTAATATTAAAAAGTAATAAATAACTGCTTGGAAGGGAAAGAGGCTCAATTTGATTACAAAGACATTCTAAACAAAAAACATACTACAAATGTAAACAAATACCACACTTATTCAAATACCTTATTAAAATGATCTCCAATAACTTCCCAAATTCGAGACCACTGCAATCTTATTCTTCCCATGTTGTAATATGATATTTCTACTATTTTTTGTAGACTAAACATTCTTGGGTGTGTCGTGGAAAGTAATTCATCCATAGACACAGCACAGAGCCAACGGACAAAATCCACTGTAACATAAATATATTTATATTTTTTTAGCTCAACATTAAAGTTATTTTAGCCCAAAGCCAGTTCCGAAGTAGAATAAATGCCCATACTTACCAATAGCATTTCCATCTAGCCTTGTAGATCCTGTGAATATTCTAGGGAAAATAAAACACAATTTAAAAAATGTATAAATTACTGTTCTTATTCCAATTGAAAAGTATGTGGCATGGGGTACTAGCTATTTTTATGTTTTAAGGGAACAAAAAATTGGTACTCAAATGAGTATTTTTCATCATTTAGTTTAATAACAAGTGTAGTCTGGATGCTTCTCCCTCCCTTCCACCTCTACTCCATATGAACCAGTTTGCATTCAATATTATTATTAGAGTGAGTATATACTGCCGTAATTTTATTAGATTTACAAACTCCAGATAGATATGAGATTCTAAGAATAAGAAAAATATTAATTTGTAAAACTAACAAATAACTGGCATACTACAGATTCTTTCCTGATTATCGACTAGCATTGAAGTTCTTAAAATGAAAAACTTGACTCATTTTTACCAGTGAAGTATATTTGATTAGAAAGTTCATTTACACTAAAAGTGATTTAATATAACCTTGTACATAGTCTCAGTTTACCTAAGAATTGGCCAAACCACTTTCCTTAGGGCATTCAAATATTTCGAGTTAAGCTAACACTGCCTAGCTTTGCCCATTCTTCTTTGCTGAGCTCTTTTTTTGTTTCAAAGTTTCATAAACGATTTCAGCATAAACACATTAGTCCTCCTTTTTTAAAATCTGCATTTTTAACCCATATTCTGGGTTTGTAACCAAGAGTCTGAAGTCACTTTCAAGAAGGATGACATTCCTCAACTTAGAATGCAAGAAATATGATTTGCATGATAAAAAGGAAAATTTTAAAGACAGGAGCAGGTCACAGTAGTCACAGTAATAACAGTAATAGCTACCAATCACAAGGTGGGTTCTTTTCTAGTGTAGTATCAATATTCACTCATTTGATCCTTACAAAGCATGTACTATTAAACCCCCAATTTTATAAACACAGAAACCGAGGGATAAAGATATTTAATAACTTAAGTGCTAAAGCCAAGATTCAAACCAGGACAGGGTGATTACAGAGTCTATGCTATTAACCACTTTTCTATACTGCCTCACACTTACCTGAGCAAAACGTATATTCAACCCTTTAAATATATTCTCCTTTTTTCCTACTATCACAATCTACATGTTCTGAGTATATCATGATTTTTTAACCCTAGTGTCCTTGCATGTCTGTCTATGTGTCCTGGCAATGAGTAAAAAACAATACAGGAAAAACAGTTAGAAACTGGTAACACGATGACTCAGAATGTGAGTTCCTGCTAAAGAAATGTCTTAAGATTTTCTATATTGTTCTTGTCAGCAGAATGAAGCAGTAATTCCAAAATCTGGCAGAAAACACAATCTGGGGGAAAAATCAAAAGTAATATGGCCCCACTTAATCCAGGGATTAGACTGGACCCAGAAATTAAAGATATACAACGTCTACAGAGCTCTCACATAAACAAAAATGAAAACTGCCAGACTATATGAATTTGGTCAGCTGATTTCTCAAACTACAGGTATTCTCATGGAAGGCAATGGTTGTAAACAAGCCACCCACTAATAGAGTGAAAAGTAAATAGTATAGGAGAAGAAAAGGCACATAAACAAAAACAAAGAAAAAAAGAGTTTTTAACTGAGAAGAAAGCAAATGACAAACAGTACAGAGGTAAAGAAAGAACAAAAGCAGAGATGGAACCACACAGAAGGGAAGCAATAGATTCTGAAGGTGTTGAAATAACGGAGAACAAAGGCAACAGGAGAGAGAACTATCATCAGTAATAAGACAGGTTCTGTGGACTGGTGTGATGGTGGAAGGTCGGGGGAGCATCCATTCTGAGAAAGGGCATCCCAATTCCTACTCACTTCCATAGCCTCTGAGGGGGTCACTCTATTTCTAGTAATGAATGCTCCACTAAAGATAAGCCATATGGTAGAGCACAGCAGTCTGTGGGGGCATTTAAAGTCAAGCCTTAATATTAAGGCAAGAGAACAGAGCTGTGTTTCATAAAATCAGCCTATGAAATGGTTTCTACATTTTCCATAGAAAAAGCAAAGGACAGAAGCACAAGAACCTTGTTTACGAAAATTAAAAATAATGTGCTTTTTAAAAAGCATTAGAAAAAAAACATTGGTAAGATTACTGCTTCATAACATTATAATACAGATGAAAAAACAAAAAAAGGTTGGCAAAACTTTTGCAGATTCTGCATCAAATCAACTTTTAAACTGTATGCAATACACAAGCAGCCTATATTATCTTACCTGTAAAAGGTTTTTTCACAGTGAATATATTAGAGGTAACATTTATTTCTTAGGCCTAAATGAAAAGTATTTACGAGCAAAGGAAGTTGGGATGAGTTGTACATATTTTCTGATAGGTGAAATATTCCAAAGTGTGAGGTAAGCCAGTTTATAGCTAGATCTGGTATGTATAAAAAACCATAAAGAGAAAAACTACGATGCTAAATAACTGTTTTTTACCTATTAAAAATAAACTATTCATGGACAAAGTCTATCTCCTGCATAGTTTAGTAATATTCATTATGAAATTGGTCTAATTTAACAATGCATAAAAAATTCTATCCCAGCAAATGCTAGAAGATCAGTTATTCCCAGATTGAAGTGCCCAAAATTCTTCTCCTATATCCTAATAATACAAGATTCCTAATACAAAAATAAATAATTAGAAAATTTTATCACCTTAAAGTCTGTAATAAAATCTTATTTTTTTCTGTTGGTTAATAAACCAGAAGCTATAAAGAATTAAACATACAAAAATTATTTTTGTTTTTCTTTAGTTCCTGTACTTATAACAACAGGTTATGCAGAAAAATAGGCCTAAGGATAGGAAAATACTGTTTGCTGGATAAGTACAGAACTCTCCAGACTGATGCCTGACACTATTTTCACTACTGTCTTCACTACCAGTATTATCTCACTAAGTTGGGTAATGGACCAAAGTTTGAACATAACGATATGAAAATAAACTCAGATATTCAAAAAACATTTAATGGGAAAGTGAAATATACCACTTAAGAATAATATAACATTATAAGAGATCAAATATATAACTTTTGGTGTTTTCACTATAAGCAAAAACTTGCAATACTGAGGTTTTGTATAAAATTTGACATTGGATTTATGTTTGTAGAAGTATCTGGCAATGACAAGACTGTGATGACAAAGTACGAATAAAATGTATGCTAAGTCTCCTCTGAAATAGCATAAATTCTTAAAACAGAGAGGCATGTAATTTCAAATGAGTAATATGTCCCTCTGTAACAAACAGTGGATAGGAAGATAAATTAGAACTAGACGTGGTCACATAAAGTACATTATAAAAGCAGAAATAGTAGGTAAAATGTTGAATCATGCCTGAATAGATTCTCAAAATGACAGTGAAGATGATTTTTCTTGAAGGCAAGAAAATCATTGACAAGAAAGCTGGCCAGGTAGCAGAAGGGCTATTACATAGCTCTGCAGTAGTACATGTAGGCTGAAAGGTTAAGTATGCATGCTTATTACAAGCCTAGTTGTGGGAATGAGCAAGTTATTTAATCTTTTTCTGTCTCAGTTTCCTCATTTGTAAACTGAGGACAAGAATACGCATCTCATCAGGCTACTGAAAGGATTAAATGTAAAGCGTTTTCCAAGTGCCTCATCTGTGGCAAGCCTTCATGTTTGTTATATAGTAGGTATGAGATAATCTTTCTTCAATCTTCACAAAAAAACAGGCAAATGACTCCTCTTAAAAAAAAAAAAAAAAAAAAGCAAGTGGACATTAAGGATTCAAGGAAAAAGTTCCATGGAGTACTTCCAGGGTCAGTGGCCACTGAACTGAACATTCTACTTCTACCTGTACCTAGAGCAAAAAGTTTTATCTGAAGCAAAGTGAAATAATGGATTAGCATGAGTTTCCAGACTACCAAGGAAAGATTTGTACAAAATTACGTTTTTGAAAGTTTCCATCACAAGTGAGGGAGAGGGAGGAAGAAAATGAAAAAACATTGCTGTAAAATGTTTCAGTTTTGGGGGCATTTATCTGGAAAAAGCTAATCTTCAAAAGAACAACAGGAGATATTGTTCTACATGCTAGGCATTTTAAAATTGGAAATATTCTGTAGTAAATAAAGCATACTATGGGTTTTCTTTTAGAAAACAAACTAAAAATGGGGAATATGTGGTGATGTGTATAAAACATAAATTCTGAAGTCCCTTCCAAAAAAGTTTATAATGAGAATTGCCAAAAAACCTTTCATTTCATCCATAATGCAGTCTTTATTGTGGACCCAGAAAAATAAACTACACAACATTTTCAAATAGGGATAATAAAGGGAGTACGTTTTCTACAAGAAAATAAAACATTTGTATTCTTTTCCATCAAGGTTACCATTTCCTTAATGCCCATTAATATCTACTGTAACTTAAATGCCCACTAATATCTTATTGTAACTATGATCCAAAAAGCAAAATTATAGGTACTTCATCATCTAAATCACAGCATATCACAATATAATCTTATATTACTTTAGGAAAATGATTTTGGCAATAATTTTTTTTCTTTTTACCAATAAGAAAATACCTAAATGCTACAGAACTGAAATAGTAATCATCTGAAAAGCGAATAAAATGAATACCTTACCTATCTACAGCAACAACAACACTCTGAGAACTGGTTTCTCCAATGGACTCCTGAATACTTGCTATCTGTTTCCAGTCCACATTTCCTCCAACTACCACACATAAAAAAGAGTCATTTCAGTTTGAAAATAATTCAGTAGAAGAATACACTTAACAGTTCTAAAATATACTTCTGAAATCAACTGTTTTCCTAATAAAAGAATGTTTCAGGTGAACAATTCTTTTGGCATCAGTGACACTTATCAAGGCCAAATGTGCAAATGAACTTTACTAAGTAGTATACAACACATGGTTACAAGTCACAAACTATGTTTGTAAAGATCACACAAAGTAGGGGCACTGTGAATTTATATCACAAAAGTATAGATGTTAGATATAATTTCCCTTAATGTTTAAAGAAATGCAGCACTAATCCCAGTTCCAATGATACCTTCTGAGGATGATTCCAACTCCAAGTATTTAGACTTCCCTTGTCATTTAATCTCTAGTCCCCTATTTACAAAGGTTAGTTGAAAATTCTTTCTTTTTTTTTTTTGAGGCAGAGTCTCGCTCTGTCGCCCAGGCTGGAGTGCAGTGGCACGATCTCGGCTCACGGCAAGCTCCGCCTCCTGGGTTTACGCCATTCTCCTGCCTCAGCCTCTTGAGTAGCTGGGACTCCAGGCATCTGCCACCACGCCCGGCTAATTTTTTGTATTTTTAGTAGAGATGGGGTTTCACTGTGTTAGCCAGGATGGTCTCGATCTCTTGACCTCACGATCCGCCCGCCTCGGCCTCCCAAAATGCCAGGATTACAGGCGTGAGCCACTGCGCCTGGCCAGTTAGTTGAAAATTCTACCTGTATTTTCTAACACTCTTTTATTGAAAAGAATCATTTATCTTTTCCCTTGAAACTGGCTCCATGTGTTGGAGAGAACAACAATATTCCCAGTTTTCAAACTCTTAATTTTAGAATCACCTTTGGTATCCTCTTCCACTATCAATATTCAACTAGTCACTAAATTTTTCTTCTGATCTGTTTTTCATATCATCTCTTCATTTCCATTCCTACCTAGTTCTGGCCCTCATCATCTCAGTCCTAGATTACTGAAGCCATTTCCTCACTGATTTCCCCACCATTATTTCCCTCTTCAATCTCTCTTTCATCCCCCTGCAAGATTATTTCCTAAATCTTCTCCTTCATTTTGCTTACTGTTACTTACAAGGTAAAATATAAACTCTTTAGCCTAGCATTTAAAGCACTTCCCTTCAACTGTCTAGCCAAAATGTGCCATCCCTCAACTATCTAAAACTTACCTACCAAGACTCAATTTGGGTTCTCAACGAAAAGTTCCTCTCCATTGTTCTCATCTGCCTTTGAATTAAGCATTTACTTAGCTAAGTACTACTCAAATCAGAATTACTTTCATACAGTTTCATACAAATTATTTCAGGTGTGTTAATGTTGCCTTCATAACCAGATAAAAAGTTTCCTAAGGTTAGGAATCAAGTAATATACATTTTGTACTTTCCTACCTTACTCACAATTAAGTCCAAAGCAGGTGCTCTACAAACACCTGACCCGAGTGACCAAACACTCAATAAATGCCCTTCTGAAGGCAAACATAACAGATGGTATCATTTAAACCTGCTGAACTCAAATTCTATCCTAGGAACTGAATGATGTGAAAAAGATGTAACCCCTGTCCTCGAGTTAATAATTTACACCAGGAGAGGAGATAGATATGTTTATAATTAACTTCAATGCAATTAATGATTACTTCATGGCTGAAATGAACTAATTACATAGAATAAAAGTTTGCTAAATAGAACTAATTTTGATAGGGACGAGAACGGGGTGTTAGCTCATAGAAAGGGTTCACATATGATGAAATATTAATTCAACCTGGACCTAGAAGGATAACTATGTAGAAAAGGAAGGAGAAAGAAAAGCAACTGAGACAGAGGGGGCAGCTATATAAAGTAGTGGAAACATACAACTGTACATCACGTTTTCACATACTTGGTAGTATAGCCATAATGAAGGATTGGCAGACACTGGGAAGAAGGGAAACGAACAGTAGTAGGAGATAAAGCTGAAAACACAGACTAGAAAAAAGAATGTGAAGAGCCTTGACCCTTAGGTTTAATGTACTACTTTTGAAAACAGGGATTTATTAGATCTTTTAGAAGACTGATATGATCTAATCTATTTTCCAAAAGACAACACTGGTAATATCTGGAGAACATACTGAAATAGGAAAAAATATTGAAATCAGAGATAAATTAAAAGTCTACTCCTATAATACAAGTGAACAAGAATGAAAGCCTGAAGTAAGTGACACAGTATTGGGCTGGTAGGGAAATAGTTTCAAGGCAAACTCGACATGCACAGCATGTTACAGGAATTTTACAAAGAAAAACCTATGAGAAAAAAACAACACCAATCATGAGGTAACTTCCTTTGTGTATCAACAGGATATCCTTTTCACAGAGGAAATACATATATTCTGTGGGGGGGGGGGGGGGGGGGAAAAAATACACACACACACACACACACACACACGTGTCCTTTATATTTAAATGTCCTTTATATTTAAATATAAAAATTTAAAATCATTAATAAAAAATATTTAAAGGAGTCAAAGAATACATAAAATGTCTAGGAATCCATAGAACCCATTTCACAAATATGTGAAATCCCTTAATAAGAGTTTCAGTTTTGTCAAATTTACTCAAAAGCACACAAGAGAACAGGGATGTTAGCTCAAAGAAAGGTTTCACATATGATGAAAAATTCATTCAACCTAGACGTAGAAGAATGGTTATGTAGAAAAGCAGAAAGAAAAGCAATTACAATAGAGAGGGCATACTTAGGTTAAATAAAATTTTTTAAAGTGTGTGTCATGAATACTCTCTGACCATTTATGTGACAAAGCCATTGAATTTTTAAATGTTAACATATCTCTTGAAAGACCCACATGCAGTCCAGGTGCCATGGCTCATGCCTGTAATCCTAGCATTTTGGGAGGCCAAGGTGAGAGGATCACCTGAGACCAGGAGTTTCAAACAGGCCTGGGCAACACACTGAAATAGGAAAAAAAGAAACCATAGTGAAAGCCTGGGACAAGCTTTTACTTTACTAACTTTAATAAAAAAAAAAAAAGTTGAGTCCAGGAGTTGACTGTGCCACTGCACTCCAGCCTCAACAACAGAGTGAGACCTTGTCTTTAAAAAAAATAGAAAAAAAAAAGAATGCATATATTTCCAAAAAGTGAAAGTACAGACTTTTTTACTATCAGTCAGAAAGTATGATAAATATATACTCAACCCTATCAACTTGGTTACATGGAATACTCGGCAGAGATACCATTTATAAAAGAGGATATGGCCGGGCACAGTGGCTCACATCTGTAATGCCAGCACTTTGGGAGGCCAAGGCGGGCAGATCACATGAGGTCAGGAGTTAGAGACCAACCTGGTCAACATGGTGAAACCCTGTCTCTATTTAAAAAAATACAAAAATTAGCCAGGCATGGTGGCACACGCCTGTAATCCCAGCTACTCAAAAGGCTAAAGCAGGAGAATCACTTGAACCCAGGAAGCAGAGGTTGCAGTGAGCTGAGATCGCGCCACCGCACTCCAGCCTGGGCGACAGAGTGAGACTCTGACTCAAAAAAATAAAAAGAGGATTAGTTTAAAACTATATACATATATATATATGTCCACTGTATATGCAGACTAAACTGGCTTAACTGTACCACATCTTCTTCTAGCTTAAATTCTGATGACAACATTCTGCTCCAGAAAGCATCTGCTGTCTGACCTTGGGAGGCACAGGGGGACAAGGGTAGCCATTTGTCACATGGGTTGGCTGGTAACCAACGCGATGGCCCAACGGGAGGGCTCTGCCCAACGGGGCCAAGTCAACAGCCTAGCTCCTTCTAGGATGTAGATTCAAAAATGGAGCGTGATGAGTCAGGAGTGAGTAGAGAATGGTGCAGACCAAAAAGAAAAGTACATAACAGAGAAAACCTAAATAAGGCATAAAATAACTGTTACTGGTCTTGAGAGTGGCCTGGAAGGCTGAACTGTTTTTCACTTCTAGGCCTCAATGTGTGTATCTTTCTGCAAATTCCCTTTTTCTGAAGGGAGAAGACAGTTCATCTCATATCCTTGCAACCTAAGTAGCACGGTACATGAATTAACTTTAATTCATTTTCAAGTATACCAATAAATATTATCAGCAAGTATCATTATTTCTCATTTGACTAAAACTTCTAGAAGATATCCCACTGGTGTTTTATTTTTAGTGTAACCTAATTCTGTAGTTCTACTTGCCAAAACTCAGGCCCAGCAATTAACACCTGTCATTATTTTGGCATTCCCACACTCTCTAGGCCTTTTCAAAGTTACTGAACCAATCAGTGCACATTTACTTCCTTGCCTGAAAATAGTTTTCATCTGTATCTCATGTTACCCCATGGAGTAATTACAGTTCTAATGTACAGAGTTGGGCTTCCAAGTTATGTAAGTCATTGTGCAGGTGCTCAGGTAGTTCTAAATCTTGCTGCTAGATCACCAAAGTATCAAGTCTACACCTGCACCTCCCAGACCTTACAATACTGAAGTATCTATGCTACCATGGAGGGACAGACTGTACTGCTAGCTGCTTCAGTTGATTACCACCGGGAATTAGTTTTCCCCAGTTCAACTTGAAGCCATAATGTGGTTCTGGTTTTTACTTCTTTTCCTATGGATCCTTTATAAAGTTTGAAATTCTTTTGGGGTTTCTAAGAATTTGTATTGCTAGCAGCAACAGAGGAATCACTAAAAGATAGAAGATTCCTGCTCTAAGTAATGAGTCCAGATTGGTTAGAGGTGTGGGTTGGGGAGGGATGGAGAGAGAATACCTAGAAACTTCTAATATATCAGCCATTATGCTAAGTCCATTAATATATATTCTTATTTAATCCTAACAATTCTGTGATTAGATATTACTCTTAGTTTGCAAAAGCAGAAATCGAATATCAGCGAACTAAAGTAACTTACATATAATAAGGAAAAAATACAGAAGAATTCAAACCCAGAAATACTTAAGGTCAAAGTCTAATAAGCTGTTTCTTCCCTGGTGGAAGTCCTTCCATTTATGACTAAAAAATGTATTGCTTTTCATTCTTCTCTGTCCATTTTTGCTAATGTTTTCTTTTGTTCTACTGGGTTAAATGTGAAAGTTCCTGGTCATATTAAGCGCATGGGGAGCCACTGGGAGAGGCTTCAGACTGGCAGAAAAGTCTGGTTAAGCCTGCTCATTGCCTTAACAATTCTGAATGTGAATGCTTTCTCCAGCTGCCCCAACTATTACCTGATCCCAGCTTTCACACATTCAAGTTACCTGCTTATTCTTAAAAGCAGGTAATTAAAAAACCCTACGCACTGTATTTTTCTCCAACAACCAGGAAGAAGCCTGAAACTAAGGGTCATTTAATGTTGCAAACCAGACCAGGCAAAAAAGATTTAGTTCCTTAGTCATCTTACTTTTTCTCATAAGGTTAGACAAAAGGCATTTTATCTTCTCCCTCTAATTATATTTCATTACTACAATAAATTGACTTATAATGAGGAAGTTAAAAACAATTTTTGATACTTTGTAAAAATTCTCACCTAGCCCTAAACCCACAAATTCATCAGGAGCCTGATCTTTTGTTCCAGTAAGAGATCCTTCTCTGCCTCGCACTGTTCCAGAAATGTATCGAGGTTTCACTCCAGTTCCTATAAGCTGTGCCAGCTCCAACTGACTGATGCACTTCAGAATCTTAATTACAAAAAGGAAAAAAATGTTAAATTCCATGTTAAAAATATCTTCAAAAAGATTTAAATATATGCAGCTAGAATTTAAACACAGACTACATTATAGATTATTTTAAAAAGCTAAATGTACTTATTCGAAATGTACTAATTTTCTCCCCAAACATTTAGGCATTTCACTGATGGACTATTTAGCGTTAGCTCATCTTATAAACCAAATTGCAAAGCTGAAAATAAAGAAAGTGCTTATACCTCATGCCACGAATTTCCTAAATAATTTCCATCTGTATGAGCCACTGTGATAAGTGTTTTTATTGTGTCAATGTTCTTCTGTTTCATTTCAGTAATACCGGAACTCACTGTGAGTAAGGTAAATCTTGCCAGTGCCTGGACATATGCATCTCTCTCCAGCTATAAAAAAGAGAAAAGTATATTTACACAGTTGTAAATAAGAGCAGATTGATTAATTCCCCACCAACAAACTCTCTTTACTTGTTCAGTAAGTTTGTTTATTTATTTATTTATTTATTTTTGAGACAGAGTCTCGCCCTGTCACCCAGGCTGGAGTGCAATGGCGTGATCTCAGCTCACTGTGACCTCCGCCTCCCAGGTTCAAGTGATTCTTCTGCCTCAGCCTCCCGAGTAGCTGGGATTACAGGCGGCCACCACCATGCCAAGCTAATTTTCTGTATCTTTAGTAGAGGTGGGGTTTCACTGTGTTGGCCAGGCTGGTCTCGAACTCCTGACCTCATGATCTGCCTGCCTCGACCTCCCAAAGTGCTGGGATTACAGGCATGAGCCACCGTGCCCAGCCCTCCTTTCTCTCTCTTTTGCCTATTAAACCTCCACTCCTAAACTCGTAAGTTCAGTAACTTGTAACTTCAGTAAGTTTTACTTGTCATGAATTACATATAATTTCACAAAAGTTTTTTTTATTTTCATTCATTTTAAGATGACGCATGAAGCAGAAAAGACACATTTCTAAAATCCAAAGCCAGTGGTAGTGTCAAATCGAGACTTTTAGTGATAACCAATGAATTCATACACTAAAAAAAATTCATTAAGCACTTTTGTTTTGAATACTATGTAGATGAGCAAAAACACAATTTATACATTTGCTCATTTTCTCCACAACTACGCTATACTTTTTGCAAGCCATTGGCATTTATAATTAAATGTTGAATGCATTTTTCTTTTTTTAAAAGAAAAGTTCCTCAAAGCATATAAATTACTAGAAAGGACTTCTTTCATGAAAAGTATGTATTCAATATTTACATGTCTTAAAGATAACCTGCTCTTAGGCTTAAGTTATAAAATCATACATCCTTGTATATAAACTGATTCAATAAAATATTTTATATGTTTAAACAAGATGTTCAAATTAACATAGGAATTCAAAGTCTTGAAAACTTTTTATATAATCTTCAATAAGACAAAAAACTGTAACCGAAGTTATAATGATAAACTTTAGACAGATCAGTATAGAACTACCCCTTCCATAACAGCCTCTCAGAAGCTTAAACATTAAGATTCATTTAAATTCCATCATAAACTTGAAATTAGTTTTTAATGTCACACATAAAACAATTATTGTAATTTAAACTATTGTAATGGCATAATTAATGTTCCAAACTGGCTACAAAGACAAAATTCTCTGTTACCTGAATGCTGAAAATGCATGCAATTCTGATTGCACATCTTATACCTTCCAGGCAAAGAGAGGCTACTTCAGTATCATCACAATCTTGTAGACCCACACTGAATGCAGCCAGAAAAGGTGTCCAAGCCAACTACAAAAATTAAAAATTGTATTTTAATTAAAGTTTATGATAACACATTAATACTTCTCAAAGCTTTTAGACAATACAAGTTCTTAAAAAAAGAAATGAAATTCTTAGCAGTTATCTAGAAAGCTTTCTTAAATAAAGGGGGAAAACTATATAATGTTGCCTGGGCTTGAATAAATGGGAGAACAAAATAATAAATTCAATAGAGGACCTTAGACATATTTTAAGAACTGTACCTATAAATTATTCACATCAATTAAAAAATGGAAATAATCAATTTTCATAAAAATATTAGTTTTACCCGACTTCAGAACTCCTCTCCTTGTAAGCTTTGTCTCTTGCAATATTTCACATACTGTATTTCCAGTAAGATCCTGTTAATCATTTTCCTACTTGAAACAAACAACATTGTTCTCTTTTCTTTAAGCCCATTCCCTGAACATCATTTAGCCTAATTTTTAAAAAATAGTTAAATATTTTACATTGAGACCTAAGTGATATTTCTGGTTTTCAGTTGGACAATATTTAAAAAATAGTTCAATAAAATACTTCCTCATGATACACTGTGGAAGACAACAAATACTTATTGAAATTTTACCATTGAAACTTTGAATCCTGAATGAAGTTACAATATAAAGGAAAAAAGACGCTACTTTTTGGCCACTGAAAATTCTAATAAAATACATAACTTTGAAATGTCTGATGTAAAAGTACTCAACTGCTTTTAAGTGGTCATCATAAAGAAAAACTATATATAGCCATATAGCCATAAAGATGAAAAATGTTTCTATCAGTGTGCTATAGAAATTACAACCAAATTTTTAAAAGACCTATAAAGTATTTAGCATTACTAAGGAAAGCAATTACCCAGAGCTTTGTTTCTAAACTTCAGAAAGTTGAGAAGTAAACATTTATGATCTCTAAGTAAAGAAACATAAGCCATAGAACCTAGGTTCTAGTCTCAGTTCTGCCACTTATTTAATCTCTCTGAACCTCACTTTTCTTCATCTATTATATTTGAACTGCCACTACAGAGAGAAGCTGTGAGAAACGTAAGTGCAGTACTTCTAAACTAGGAAGTACTATATGACAGCAATAACTTACACATTTTGTGGAGAAACAGTGTATCTATTTGGAAACCTGTGTTATATTTTACACAAGAAGAGATACAAATGGTTCTTAAGGCAGTGAAAAAAAAATGTTTAACTCCTTTAGGAATCAAAGACAATGATTTCTCCTATCAAATTACAACTAAATAATATCCAGGCAGCAGTTAAACTGCACTCATAACTGTACAAACCTTTGTGGAACACAGTTTGGCAATACATTAAAAAGTTCTTAAAAATGGATAATACGCAGGAACAAGAGGGCCAAAAAGACAGCTCCACCAATCATCCCCCATGCAGGAACACCAAATTTAACAACTATCTACACACACACACAGACACACACACACACACACACCCCTTCTTAAGAACCAAGAAACAGGTGAGCACTCACAGTAGCTGGTTTTAACTTCGTTTCACTGAAAGGGACACCGAAGAGGGTAGGAAAGACAGTCTTAAATCACCAATGCCATCCCTCCCCCATCTCCCATCAGCGGCCCTGTGCTGCGGAGAGAAAATCTGTGTACTTGGGAGAGGGACAGTGCAGCAACTGTGAGACTTTACACTGAACTCAGTGCCATCCCATCACAGTAGAAAGCTGAACTGAGCTGATGTCCACCCACAGAGGAAGTATTCAGATGAGCCACAGCCAGAGAGGCATCACCCATCCTAGCAGTAGGAACCTGAGTTCCAGCAAGCCACACCAGCATGGACTAAAGTGTTCTGGGGCTCTCAATAAACTTGAAAATCAGTCTAGGCCACAAGGACTGCAACTCCTAGGCAAGGTCTAGCTGTGCTGGGCTTGGAGGCAGTGGACATGGGGGATACACAACCTACTCAGACACCAGCTAGGGTGGCTAAGGGAGTGCTGGCATCACCCTACCCCGAAGCATAGCTTGTAGCTCCAGAACAGACTCCCTCCTTATACTTAAGGAAAGGAGAGGGAAGAACAAAGAGGACTTTGTCTTGCATCTCTAAAATCAGCTCAGCCACAGTAGGATAGGGCACCAGGCAGAGGTGTGAGGCCTCCTTTCCAGGCCCTAGCTCTGATTTCTAGACACATTCTAGGCCAGAAGGGAACCCACTGCCTTGAAGGGAAGGGCCCAGTCCTCAGAGGATCCATCAATTGCTGACTAAAGAGCCCCTGGGCCCTGAATAGCCAGAGTGATATCCAGGTAATACACTGTGGGACTCAGGTGAGACTCAGCGCATTCCCAGCTGTGGTGGCTATGGGGAGGGACTCTTTCTTCTTGCAGAGGACAAAGTAAAGGGGACTTTGGCTTGCACTTTAGGTACCAGCTTGGCCACAGAAGGGTAGAGCAACAAGTGGGCTCTTGGAGACCTTATTCCAGGCCTTGGCTCTGGGATGGCATTTCTGTACCTGTCCTGGGCCAGAGGGAAGACCATTGCCCTGAAGGGTGAGTCCCAGCCTGGCAGCATTCAAGACAAGCTCACGAGAGAGCCCTTGGCCCTTGTGAACATCAGCAGTAGCTTGGCAGTACTCCCCATGGGCCTGTGGTGGTGATGGCCACGGGCTAAGACTCCTCTGCCTGTGAAAAGGGGAGGGAAGAGTGGGAAGGACTGTGTCTTGTAGTTTGAGTGCCAGCTCAGCTGCAGTAGAATAGAACACCAGGTAGATTCCTAAGGTTTCTGACTCATGTCCCTGGCTCCAAGATAGTATCTCTGGACCTACCTGGAACCTGGGGGGTAATCCAGAGAATTCTTCTGAATGTTATTGAAGACCACTAAGGCGATACCTCTATGAGTCTGCAAGAACCACAGAGTCTGCAAGTAACCCACCGTTACTGGGCTTGGGAAGTCCCCTAAAGCAGATATGGCATGGATCATAATACCCAAGTATATTAGTCCATTCTCAAGCTGCTAATGAAGACATACCCAAGACTGGGTAATTTATAAAGAAAAACAGGCTTAATGGACTCAGTTCCATGTGGCTGGGAAGCCTCACAATCATGGTAGAAGGCAAGGAGGAGCAAAGTCATGTCTTAGCAGCAGGCAAGAGAGAGCTTGTGTGGGGAACTCCTCTTTATAAAACCATCAGTTCTCATGAGACTCATTCACCATCACAAGAACAGCATGGGAAAAGACCTGCCCCCCAGATTCAATTACCTCCCACTGGGTCTCTCCCATGACACGTGGGAATTATGGAAGCTACAATCCAAGATGAGATATAGGTAAGGACACAGCCAAACCATATCATCAAGTCCTTTTGAATACCTGGAAAGCCTTCCCCAGAAGGATGGGTACAAACAAGCCCAGACTGAGAAGATTACAATAAATACCTAATTACTCAAAGCCCAGACATCAGTGAACATCTGTAAGTATCAAGACCATCCAGGAAAACATGACCTCACCAAATGAACTAAATACCAGGGACCAATCCTAGAGAAAGAGATATATGTGACCTTTCTGACAGAGAATTCAAAAGAGCTGCTTTGAGGAAACTCAAATAAATTCAAGGTAACACAGAAGAAATTCAGAATTCCATCAGATAAATTTTTAAAAGGATTAAAATAATAAAAAAGAATCAAACAAAATTCCACAGTCGAAAAATGCGGGCCAGGCACAGTGGTTCACGCTTGTAATTCCAGCACTTTGGGAGGCTGAGGTGGGCGGATCACCTGAGATCAGGAGTTTGAGACCAGCCTGGCCAACATGACAAAACCCTGTGTCTACTAAAAATACAAAAATTAGCCAGACATGGTGGCAGGTGCCTGTAATCCCAGCTACTCAGGAGGCTGAGGCAGGCAGAACTGCTTGAACCTGGGAGGCGGAGGTTGCAGTGAGCTGAGATCATGCCACCGCACTCCAGCCTGGGTGACAAAGTGAGACTCCATCTCAAAAAAAAAAAAAAAAAAAAAAAAAAAAAAAAAAAAAAAGGAAAGATAAAAAGCAATCTCTTTTTTTTTTTTTTTTTGAGGATCTCACTCTGTCACTCAGGCTGGAGTGCAGTGGCATCACAGCTCACTGCAACCTCCACCTCCCAGGCTCAAGCAATCCTCCCACCTCAGCTTTCCTAGTAGCTGGAACCACAGGCACAAGCCACACTACACCTGGCTAATTTTTGTAGTGACGGGGCTTCGCCATGTTGCCTTGACTGGTCTCAAACTCCTGGGTTCAAGCGATCTGCCCACTTCAGCCTCCCAAAATGTTGGGATTACAGGCATAAACTACAGTGCCCAGCCCCATCAGAGTCTCTTAATAGCAGAACTGATCAAGCAGAATAAAGAATTCGTAAGCGTGAAGACAGGCTATCTGAAAAAAATACAGTCAGAGGAGGCAAAAGAAAAAAGAATGAAGCACACCTATAAAATCTGGAAAACAGCTTTAAAAGGCCAATTCTAAAAGTTATTGGTCTTCAAAGAGGCAGAGAAAGAGATAGAGGTAGAAAGTTTATTCAAAGGGATAACAACAGAGAACTCCCCAAACCTACAGAAAAATAACAGTATCCAGTACAAGAAGGTTACAGAATATCAAACAAATGTAACCCAAAGAAAACTACCTCAAGGCCTTTTAATAATTAAACTCACAAAGGTCAAACATAAAGGACCCTAAAAGCAAGAAGAGAAAAGAAACAAATAACATACAACGAAGTTCCAATATGTCTGGCAGGAGACTATTCAGTGGAAACCACAAAGGCCAGGGTACAGTGGTATGACATATTTAAAGTGCTTATGGAAAAAAAACTTTTACCTGAAAATAGTACATATCTGGTGAAACTATCCTTTAAACATGAAAGAGCAGTAATTTCCCAAATGAAAGCTGAGGGATTTCAATACCAGACATGTTCTGCATGAAATACTAAAGGGAGTACTTCAATCAGAAAAAGGACATTAATGAGTAAGAAGAAATCATCTAAAAGTACAAAACTCACTGGTTATAGAAAGTACACAGAAAAAAATAGTATTATAACACTCTGTAACTGTGACATGTAAAATACTCTTAAGTAGTAAGACAGAAAGATGACCTACAGCTTTTCAAGACACAGGCAGTACAATAAGGTATAAACAAAAACAACAAAAGGTTAAAAAGCGGGGGAACAAATTAAAGTGTAGAGTTATTGGTTTTATTTTCACTTGTTTATCTGTTTATGCAAGCAGTGTTATCAGCTTAAAATAATGGGTTGTAAGATAGTACTTGCAAGCCTCATAGTAACCTCAAACCAAAAAAACCTATAATGAATAAACAAAAAATAAAAAGTAAGAAATGAAATCAAACCATCACAGAAAATAACCTTCACTAAAAGGAAGATAGGAAAGAAGGAAAGAAAGAAAAGACCACAAAACAACCAGAAAATAACAAAATGGGAGGAGTAAGTCTTTACCAAATAGTCATGCTGAATATAAATAGGCTAAACTCTCCAATAAAAAGATATATAGTGGCTGAATGAATAAAAACACAAGCCTCAATGATCTGTTGTGTACAAGAGACACACTTCACCTACAATGATACATACAGACAGAAAATAAAGGGATGGAAAGATATTCCATGCAAATGGAAAGCAAAAAAGAGCAGGAGTAGCTATACTTACCATCAGACAAAATATATTTCAAGACAAAAACTAGGAAGAAAGAAAGCCAATATGTAATGACAAAGAGGTCAATTCAGCAAGAGGATATGCCATTGTGTGAGGGTGTGTGTATGTGTCTGCATACATACAGATGCACACCCAGCACTGGAGCACCCAAATATATACAGCAAATTATTAGAGCTAAAGACAGAGACAGACCCAATACAATAACAGCTGGAGACTTCAACACCTCATTTTCCATATCGGACAAATTTCCAGCAGAAGATCAACAAAGAAACATCAGATTTAATCTGCACTACAGAACAAATGGACCTAATAGATATTTACAGAATATTTCATCCAACAGCAGTAGCATACACATTCTTTTCCTCAGCACATGGATCATTCTAGAGGATAGACCATATGTTAAGACTCAAAACAAATCTGAAAACATTTTTAAACACTGAAACAATATGAAGCCTCTTCTCTGCTACAATGGAATAAAACTAGAAATCAATAACAAGAATAATTTTAGAAACAATACAAACACATGAAAATTAAAGAATATGCTCCTGAATGACCAGTGGGTCAATGAAGAAATTAAGAAGAAAACTGAAAAATTTCTTGAAGCAAATGATAATGAAGAGACAACGTACCCAAACCTATGGAATATAGTGAAAGTAGTACTAAGAGCGAATTTTATAGCTATTAGTGCCTACATCAAAAAAGAAGAAAAACTCCAAATAAACAACCTAATGATGCATCTTAAAGAACTAGAAAAGCAAGAGCAAATCAAACCCAAAATTAGTAGAAGAAAATAAAGATCAGAGCACAAATGAATGAAATTGAAATTTTGAAAATACAAAACATCAACAAAACAAAAAGTTGGTTTTCTGAAATGATAGACAAACTTGACAAACCTTAACCAAGACTAAGAAAAAAAAGACCGAAGACACAAGTAAATAAAATTAGAGATGAAAAAGGAGACATTACAACTGATACCACAGAAATTCAAAGGATTCTCTTAGTGGTTACTCTGAGCAACTAAATGCCGGTAAACTGGAAAATCTAAAGGAAATGGATAAATTCCTAGACACACAGAATCTACCAAGATTGAACCAAGAAGAAATTCAAAACCTGAACAGACCTATAACAAGCAATGAGATCAAAGCCATAATAAAAAGTCTGCCAGCAATGGAAAGCGTGGGATCTGATGGCTTCACTGCTAAATTCTACCAAACATTTAAAGAACTAATACCAATCCTATTCAAACTATTCTGAAAACAGAGGAGGAGGGAGTATTTCCAAACTCATTCTACAAGGCCAGTATTGTCCTGATACCACAACCAGGCAAAGACACATTAAAAAAAAAAAAATTGCAGGCCAATATCACTGATGAACATGGATGCAAAAATCCTCAACAAAATACTAGCAAACCAAATTCAACAACACATTTAAAAGATTATTAATCATGACCAAGTGAGATTTATCCCAGGGATGCAAGGATGGTTCAACATACACAAATTAATCAATGTGATACATCATATCAACAGAATGAAAGACAATACCATATGATCATTTCAACTGATGCTCGAAAAGCATTTAATAAAATTCAACATCCCTTCACGATAAAAACTCTCAAAAAGGTAGATATAGAAGGAATATTCCTCAACATAATGAAAGCCATATACAACAGACCACAGCTAGTATTGTACTGAAAAGGGAAAAACAGGAAGCCTTTCCTCTAACATCTGAAACATAATAAGGATGCCTACTTTCACCACTGTTATTCAACAAAGTACTGGAAGAACTAGCTGGAGCAATCAGAAAAGAGAAAGAAATAGAAGACATCCAAACTGGAAAGGAAGAAGTCAAATTACCTATTTGCAGGTGATATGATCTTATATTCAGAGAAGCCTGAACACTCTACCAAAAAAACTAGTAGAACTGATAAATTCAGTAAAGCTGCAGGATACAAAAAACAACATACAAAATTCAGTAGCATTTCTATTTGACAACAGTGAACAATCTAAGAAAGAAATTTTAAAAATTAACAGCGAAGAATGGCCCGGTGCCAGTGAAGTCAAACCTGTAATCAACACTTTACTGGGAGGCCGAGATGGGCAGATCAAGTCAGGAGATCGAGACCATCTGACTAACTGCGGTGAAACCCGATCTCTACTAAAAATACAAAAAAAACTAGCGGTACGTGATGCGTGTGGTCAACTTCTCGGGGAGGCTGAGGCAGAGAATGGCGTGAACCGGGGCCGAGGCTTGCAGTGAGCTGAGATCAGCCGCTGCATAGCCTGACGAAGCGAGACTCGCTTCAAAAAAAAATTAACTGAAGAAGTGAAAGATCTCTACAATGAAAACTATAGAACAGTGATGAAAGAAACTGAAGAGGACACCAGAAAAATTGAAAGATATTTTGTTTATGGATTAGAAGAATCAGTATTGCTAAAATGTCCATATTACCCAAAGCAATCTATAGAACACCATGACATTCTTAATAGGAATAGAAAAAAAAAAATTCTACAATTTATATGGAATCAAAAAAGACCCAAACAGCCAAAGCTATCCTGAACAAAAAGAACAAAACTGGAAGAAATCACATTACCTGCCTTCAAGTTATACTACAGAGCTATAGTAGCCAAAATGGCATAGCACTGGCATAAAAAGAGATATGTAGATCACTGGAACAGAATAGAGAACCCAAAAATAAATCCATACATCTACTGAATTCATTTTTTACAAAGGTGCCAAGAACATACATTGGGAGAAAGGACAGTCTCTTCAATGAACAGTGCTGGGAAAACTGGATATCCATATACAAAAGAATCAAACTCCTTTATCCTTTATCTTGCCATATACAAAAATCAGATAAAAATGGATTAAAAACTTACATCTAAGACCTCAAACTATGAGACTACCGTAAGAAAACACTGGGGATACTCTCTAGGACATTAATCTGGGCAAAGATTTCTTGAGGAATACCCCACAAGCACAGGCAACCGAAGTAAAAATGGACAAATGGACATATCAAGTTAAAAAGCTTCTGCAAAGCAAAGGAAACAATCAACAAAGTGAAGAGACATCTCACAGAGTAGTGGTTCTCACTGTGCAGTTTGGAGAAGGTGCAATACTCTCCAGCGCCACCACTACCATTACTATAAATAATGTTTGTAAAATTCACACGTAGTAAACAATTTAGGACAGTCATGCCTGCTTACAGATGTTATTTGTCTGTTAAAACTAGTCTACAGATTGTTTCATGAATGCTTTGTCAAATTATGATAAAGTGCAATAATGTTTGAAGACTATAAGTGACACTGTATCTTGTTTCTAACAAGATAAACTTTGTTTTTGTCCTTGCTTTATCTCAAAAAAAGTGTATATCCCTTAATATTATACATTGCATTCCAGGAATATATCATTCATTCCTTCCACCCAGCCAATGTTTATTCATTGAGTTCTTAACACAAGCCAGGAACTATGATCGATGTTGGGAAAAATGAACAGATGTAGTTCCTTACCCCATAAATGTATATAAATAATGTATATACAGACAGTTCCCAACTTACAATGGTTCAATTTACCATTTTTTGACTTTACAATATATTCATACAACTATTGTTTTTCATTTTCAGTATAGCATTCAATAAATAACATGAGATATTCAGTACTATAGCATAAAACAGGCTTTGTGTTAGATGATTTTGACCACCTGTAGGCTAAGGTAATTATCCTGGGCATGTTTAAGGCAGGCAAGGCTAAGCTATAACGTTCTGTAAGTTAGGTGTATTAAATACATTTTCCACTTAAACAATGGGTTTATTGAGACATAATCCCATCGTAAGTTGAGGAGCACACAAATCTGTACACAGACATACATACAGATAGACAGACATACAGACAGACAGACAGATGGATAGATAAATCTATAGATATATTGAAGGAAAGGCATAGAATATTATGAATTAGGGACCTAGTTTAGATTAGAGGGGACAGTGCAGAACTCTCAGAGAGGGTGATATTTATTTATTTTTATTTTTGAGACAGAGTCTCATTCTGTCACCCAGGCTGGAGTGCAGTGGCCTGATCTTGGCTCACTACAACCTCCATCTCCCAGGTTCAAGCAATTCTCCTGTCTCAGCTCTCAAGTACCTGGGACCACAGGTGCACGCCACCAAGCCCGGCTAATTTTTGTACTTTTAGTAGAGATGGGGTTTCACCATGTTGGTCAGTCTGGTCTTGAACTCCTGACCTGAAGCAATCCACCCACCTCAGCCTCTCAAAGTGCTGGGAATACAGGCGTGAGCCACCGTGCCTGGCTGAGAGGGTAATATTTAAACTGGAAACTATTCAGGCAAAGAAGGAAAGAACATTCTAGACAAAGGATATACCTCATATGAATGCCCTGAAGAGAAAATAACTTAAGATGTTCTAGAAACCAAAAAATACTGGTGTGACTGCGGCATAGTAAGAGACAGAAGAGATCTAGTGATGAAATTGGAGAGGCAGGTGGAGCCAGATCACAGAAAGTCTACAGACACCAACGGTGTGTCAGGTTTCATGGTATCATGCAAAGCCAATAAAAAGCTTTAAGTAAGAAACTGGCATTTCATTTGGTATTTTAAAAAGATCACTCTGGTCTCTATAAATGGGTAAGAGGAGTGAAAAAGTAGAAATGAAGATGCCTGTTAGGAGAATGCCACAGTAAGCAGAGGGAGAAATGAGGGTGTCTGGAGTAGCACTGTGGTAGCAGAAATGGCATTGAGGGAAAAGATTGTTAATTCTAGTTTGGAGGATGTTTAAATAAACTACAACAAATCCAGAGAACAGATCATAAAAGCTCACTCTCATCTCATGATTCTTCATCAACGTTTAGAAACAGTGTATCACATGGACCTTGAAGAAGAGGTAGAAGTACTTACAAAATTTTGGAGCTAAAAGGAAGCACAAGAATTCCGTAGTCATCTTTTACTACGCACACATACGTGTAGTTAGAATCAGAGTAAGCATCAGATTATGATCTTTAGCCTCCATAGATTATCCTGCCATATGATCTCATGAACAGGAATATACTTTACCAACTTTCTCTTTTCAAACTTAACTAGACACCACTTCACCTTGCTACAACTCTTGTAATGCACTGCTTACTCATTCTGGAATTTGGAGAATGAAGAAGGAATGGGAAATCAAATTTTAAAGAGTAAGTATCATTCTCACTAAATCAACCCACAAACAAATAATATTCTCTTCTGTTCCTTACCCTACTTTCCGGGCCCCAGGCATACTCAGAAGCCTGATGTAAGATCCTGGGGCCAAAGCACTTGAAGAAAACAAGAGCCTCATGATCATTTGAAATGTGAGTTAACTCCAAAGATTTAAGCATGACTAATTTAGAGAAAATCGGGCCAAGGATTAACGATCATTCTCCAAAACTTTTCTATTCTTAATTCCCAGGATTACACAACTATTAATTATAGTGAGTAACTCTTCTTGTTCTAAGTAATAGAAAATTTGTATCTACTATGTCCTAAATAACATGTTATATGAATTTCACCTCAATAGGTCTACACTAATGTGTTATATCACCGTATCCCTTCCTTAACTTAAAAATATTATAAATGTACGGTTATATATAACCGTACACTGCAATCAGATGTTACTTGAAAATTCTAACCTTAAACATGGGCCTCACATGCTCCAAATGTGTTGCACTTGTAAAAGGTGCCTGAACATGGCTCACGGCCTCCATGAGTGCTTTAGCTGTCTTGGCCATCTGCTCCATTTCTAAGTTATACAGAAGTCTTCTTTGTTTTTCACTGGCTACATCTGAAACAATAAACACTATCAGCATTTAAAATATAAAACATTTAAGAATTCTATTTTGATGTTTTACTATCAAATAATAAACACCACCAACACTAATTAAAAATAATCATAAGAAGCAAGACACAAAAGATCCCATATTGTATGATTCCACCTATATGAAAAATCCAGAATAGGTAAAATCCACGGAAATAGAAAGTAGACTGGTATTTTCCAGGGGCTGGGGGAGAGGGAATAAGGAGTAATTGCTTGATGGGTTTGGAGTTTCATTTTGGGATAATGAAATATTTTGGAATTAAAGGTGGTAGTTGCACAACACTGTGAATGTACTAAATGTCGCTGAATTATTCATTTTTAAATGGCTAATTTTATGTTATATGAATTTTGCCTCAAAAAATAAATACCTAGACTGGGAGTCAGGAATAAGTGGAAAACCTATGAAAAGGGAAACGAGTAGGTACAACTGTCACAATAAAATTATTAGGGAAACAACCCAAACATGGAACTGGAGAAGAGTAGAGAGGTAAAATGCAATGGTATCTGGCCGGGTGTGGTGGCTCATGCCTGTAATCCCAGCACTCTGGGAAGCCGAGGCAGGCGGATCACCTGAGGTCAGGAGTTCAAGACCAGCCTGACCAACATGGAGAAACCTGGTCTCTACTAAAAATACAAAAAAATTAGCCAGGTGTGGTGGCACACGCCTGCAATCCCAGCTACTTGGGAGGCTGAGACAGGAGAATCGCATGAACCCAGGAGATGGAGGTTGTGGTGAGCCGAGATCGCGCTGAGCCATGATCATGCCATTGCACTCCAGCCTGCGCAACAAGAGCAACACTCCGTCTCAAATAAAAAAAAAAAAAAAAAAAAAGAGGCAATGGCATCTTTGTACCACACAGGTTTGAATGACAGCTCCTGAGTTAACAAGAAAACAACTGGCCATAACTTAACTCCAGGGTAATTTTGGTGTTTTCAGCACACCACCATCTCCTTCCCATTTCCAGCTTCTCTTATTTCCTACCACCATATATAAAATAGGACAGAAAAAGAGGGATATGAGGATGATACAATATATAATATTCTTTTCTCCTGCCATTTGGATTTACTACTGTACTTTGTTTAAACTTGAGATTTTAGTTCCAAGTGGAAGTGCTCAGAAATGCAAGAATCCTCTTTCTATATTACTGTTATATTCTTGAGCCATTACCCTCATCTCATTCCTGTAGTCAGATTTCAGCTCAAACTTAATTACCACTGTCCACAGGTACAGAGTGTCTAGAAGGGGGCTGGGTTCACAGGTGCCTCCTGGTGCTAGTTAGATCTAGGGACTCTATAGTGATATAACTTGTGGTCTGTTTGAGGTAGCCATTTCTAACTCTATGAGCTCTCACCTGATCCTAAGTCTCCCCACCTCTTCCAATCATCCCTACTTTCAGCTTCCGTTTATGTGTAATAAAAGATGAACAAATGGAAATATATCGCTTGAAGATGATTAGGAAGAAGAAAAAATGACAAGGGTCTTGAAGCCTGACTATTGAGTCTAACTACTCTTTATGACCTCCAAATCCTTGCTGGTGTTAACTACTAAACGGATCCGCGTATATTAAATGCACACTGACACATGCATATAATGTATTCCATTTTCCACTAATCACTGGTCAGTGTTATCTTTCTTCAGAATGTGGGGAAAAAAATACAATCACATCACCAAACTCTATTATAATATTTCTCATCAAAACATGGTTCTTAACAGTATTTCTAAGGTTACTTTATTCTAAATAAAGTGAAACACTCTCTTTTAAATTATAAAGTTTTTTCTTTTTTAGAGACAAGAACCTCGCTATATTGCCTATGCTGGTCTCGAACTCCTGGGTTCAAGTGATCCTTCTGCTTCAGCCTCCCTGAGTAGCTGGGGACTATAAATGCAAACCACCACACCTGACCATAAGTGAAAAACTCTTAGGAACCCATATTTTCCCCCTTGAACAATCAGAATTCAATTAATTTAGATACTTACTTTGTTTACTTGATTTTGTAGGGATTGTTAGTTCTTTTGTTTCTTTCATTGATATCTTTTTCCCAGCTATTTCATTATAGATGGCTGATAGATACTCTTCAGGAAGGTCTTTACTGTCATTGATACCTCTATTCATCTTAATGTACTGTTCCTTTGTCATTTTATTTTTCACCTAAATATGAAAAACCATTATAATTCCTAAAAATTAACATAAAGGTTACACTTGTATTTTAAGGATATGAATATTTACATAAGAGATTTTGTAAATACTTTTGAGGATAGAAACTGGAAAACATTCAACAAAATATAGATAAAAATGAAAAAAAATCACAGAAAACGAAGGCAATACAGAAAAGACCCATTCTGGCATAAACTAATTCACGCTCTGAGGTGGACATGAGTAATGTGCAACCAGAAAGGAGGGAAGTTGAACAATGAAAATATTTGTTTTTGCCCAAGGTTTAAGAGCTCCTGCAATCTCTTAATAGGGCCATGACAATTATTGGAAACAAAGGTATCGAAAACATTCAAATCTTAGTTTAGAAGAACATAAATGTGCTGTTAATGAATATTAAAGTTGACTTTATATACAATGGGTATAAACATAACAATACTTGAGATTTATTTAAAACCAGATAACAATCTCTCTGACTGAGTCACTGTGGCAACTGAATTATGTCAGGTGATCTGTACAAAGTATCCTTGGAATGTTTTGTCCTGTGTAAGAGTACCCTAAACAGAAATGCCTTTTGCACCTTGATAAAGCTGTGGAATACAAGTTTGGAGTCTGTAAGATGGTAGGCCTATTAACAAACTTGGGAACTAGCATAGCCAAAATGTTTACACTTTACCTCCAGAAACCTAGATAGAAAAAACCCAGAAGTCTTATGTGATGTTTCCGAAGAGACACTTATTTAATTAAATATACTTCTACATCTTATATGATGTCTCTGAAAAGATATTTATTTAATTAAGTATATTTCTACCACCTTCCACAAAGAACTTAAGGTAAACTCTTAAGATATGATTCCTGTAAATTTACATGAAAGTACACAGAAAAATAATCAAGCGAGTCATCAGAAGCTTGCAAAAATAACTATAGAGAGTGTGGTGTTATGTGCCTGTAGTCCCAGCTATTCAGGAGGCTGAGGAAGGAGGATGGCACAAGCCCAGGAATTCAAGTCCAACCTAGGCAACATAGCAAAACCCTGTCTCAAACAAAAAGCAAAAGTACAGAGGAACCAAAACTTTCAGAAAATGTAACTGGGATACATACACTTATTTACTTCAGATAATTCTGCAAACAGATTTTTCTAACATGTCAGAAAGGGAGGCAAGAGTGCTTTTCCTACAAAAATGTAAAAATATTACCATGAAAGTTTTCAAGCGTAATGTATCATTTAATGGGATAAAATGCTATCATCTTACAACTTCAAAAACTCATCTTGAGTCACGGCACAAAAAAAAAAAAAAAAAAGAAAGAAAGAAGCTTTTTTAACTAAAGTTCAGGTGAATGCTTAAAAAACACACCAGGAATAACAAAATAAAAGACTACACACTGCTGCCAGTAAGAAGTAAAGGAAGATTAAAATCACCTGGAAATTTTAAGCATGGTAAAATGTTTTAGCATTATGTCAATCAGAAGCAAAGAAAAGTCTTTTTTTTTTTTTTTGAGACGGAGTCTCACTCTACGGCCCAGGCTGGAGTGCAGTGGCCAGATCTCAGCTCACTGCAAGCTCCGCCTCCCGGGTTCCCGCCATTCTCCTGCCTCCGCCTCCCGAGTAGCCGCCCGCCACCTCGCCCGGCTAGTGTTTTGTATTTTTTTTTTTAGTAGAGATGGGGTTTCACCGTGTTAGCCAGGATGGTCTCGATCTCCTGACCTCGTGATCCGCCCGTCTCGGCCTCCCAAAGTGCTGGGATTACAGGCTTGAGCCACCGCGCCCAGCCGAAAAGTCTTGACAGAAAATCTGAAGTAGCAGTTTATTGTCTCTGGATCTGGGTTAGGGATCCCATACGTGGATGTACAGAATACTTTGCTTTCGGGTCCCCAAAATAAAGCACACTGCTTCACACAGAACACTTCTGTCACAGTGGAAGTCTGAAGCTGTATAAAACAAAATCTGACTTTTCTTCTCCTGACATCTTTTATGGAATATTCTACTCCTGACTTTTATCCTCATGTGCTTGTATTAAGCTGTGCCTTATTTAGTGTTTAAATCACTTAAAGCCAGTTGTTACTACTGATGATTATTGTATACACAAAAATTAAGTGTGTTCTAAATACGCCTAAAATTTTTTTTTAAATCACTGACTCTCTCACACACTACATAAAAAATAGCATAACTATAAATATTCTGGGTGAAAAGGGAACATAAACAGCTTGTTAAAATCCATCTATATTTTAAGTTTGAAAAGAACTAAGAATGAGAATTAGTTTTAAGAAATTCCTTTAAAGTTATTTGTATTTTAAAATGTTGTCATTTGTTATAGTTAGTTAAATCAACTGAGGCCAAGATCATGGGTACAATTTTCTAACAGATTACTTAGCTTCATAGAAACTCACAAGCTGTTCTACAGCTGCAGGCTGCATAGCAGCACATGACACCAGGCAGCAAGCTACTAAGGAACAGTTGGACAACAAGCAGTTGCCACCGCTAGACTAGGACTTCAAGCACGTGTTCTGCAAACAGGCACTGTTACACTGAAGACGGGACACTGTTGTGAAGGTAATGCTCCCTAACTGTTATGTCCTTAGAAACTTTTCACAGTCTGGGTACTTATGAAAAGATATAAAAGGAATTTTTAATATTTCTTCAAAATCACATAAGTATGTACATATGTATAGGAAGACATTAAACAGGTGCATATAATACTGCTTATTCATTTATAGAACCAAATGTCTTTTAAAGCATAGCCTTTTAAAATCAAATGTATGTAGTAAACCCAGGTTAAAATATTCTAGTTTAGATTGAAAAATCAAATGAAAAAATTAGACTGAAAACTCTGGTGTGAAAATACAAAAAACACAAATACAAAAAAATCCCAACTATGAACTACCTTATAAAGCCATAGAGTAAAAGTCATCACGCTCGATAATAAAAGCCCTGAAGGTGAGCTGCTTTGACTATACTGCCAATAATATGCGAGAGGCAAATCTTGAATTATTAAAATCTTTAATAAATTTTTAAAAGTCCTATATAAAATCAAGTACATTTGTGGCAAATGCATAGTTGCTCAATATTGTGTTTAAAACAGGAGTAACTTCATATATAATCATATGTATATACATATATATATAATCGTATACATTCTTACTTTAGGTTTGGTATATACTCTCCTTATCTACTCTGCTTTAAACATCTCAAAACAGACACAAAAAATCCCTATACTGCAAAGGTTAATCTCAAAATTCAAATAAATTTTAATTTTTCCAATACATCTCAGACTAGAAAGTAGGTAATTTATTTTACATCCTAAGAATAACAAATATCATTAGATACCTACCCCTAGAAGTACTAAGAAATCCTTGCAAATAATTTATAAAGGTAATTTTACCCAAGGATGTCAATGTGTGTTTTTAGAAACTAAGCAAAAAATACTAAAACTATAAAATCAAACTTTTTTGGTAGATATCAGAAATCAAGTGACAGTTCTTTAATATTTAAGAAGGAAATATGAACTTTATGAGGCAAAAGAAATGAACATTTCTAGGTATCAGGTATCTTTAAACTATGATTAACTTTTTAGGTACGATGGTATTATGGTTATGTTTAATTAGAGTACTTCTCTTTTAGAGAAACATACTGAGATAAATACAGATGAAATGGTATGATATCTGAGATCTGCTTCAAGATTATCTAGGGGAGGGAAGAGATACAGATACAAGAAGACCGGCCATAAGTTGATAACTGTGGAAGGCAGGTAATGGGTACATTAGAGTTCATTATACTAATCCCTCTACTGTTGAAGTTTGAAACTTTTTTTTTCTTTTTTTGAGACACGGTCTGCCTCTGTCACCCAGGATGGACTGCAGTGACACAATCTCAGCTCACTGGATGACTTGTGCCTCCCACGCTGAAGTGATCCTCCCACCTTAGCCCTCTCCAAGTAGTTGGGACCACAGGCACATGCCACAGTGCCCAGCTAATTTATGCATATTTTGTAGAGACAGGGTTTCATCATGTTGCCCAGGCTGGTCTTAACTCCTGGACTCATGTGATCCACCTGTCTCGGCCACCCAAAGTGCTGGGATTACAGGTGTTAGGTACCACGCTTGGCCTGAAACATTATATTTTTTAGAAAGATGGTTTATACACAGTGTTTTTCCATCTTGTGACAAGTAGACATAAGACCTATAAACGTCTTGTTAGATTAAAATTTATCTTAAGCTTTATACAATTGTCAATCATGAATGACAAATACAGACACATTTTATAGATAACTGAAAGTCTGATTTTAATTACTACCAGAAGTTGCTTTTGAAAAACATTCACCACCCCAAATTAAATACCCAAATATGGTGACTGGTTTAACTGAATAAAACTAAAATTTCAACTATTACTTACTGAATTCAGAATAATGTATTTATTTTGTACCACTTATTGTAAAACTGACTTAAAAGAAGACATACCTGTGGACTGTGAAGGTCTGTGGTCAACATGATAATTGAATAAGCCAAAACATAAGCAGTATCCGCACTAGCAAAGAGAGTTTGTCTGGGAAAATAAATTTATCATGTTATAAAGTACTGTTTTACATCAAATCCCATAGCATTTGTATTTTTCTAAGTATCTCACATTATAATTTTTTATGGATTTGTTTTATGACTTCCAGATTGTAGACAATCTAAATTCTCTAAACAGGAGATTAGGTCCTATTATCTATAAATCCTTGGATGCTACCTAGCACGGTGTTTTGGATATAACAGTCAGTCAATGAGCATTTGAACCTTATTTACCCTTGGTTGCATTCTAGGTATCTTGCAGCAAATTTTTCCATTAATCGATCGATTTTCTGAGCTTCCCCTGGAAGACGAAATCCTTCTAGAAACATACGAAGGGCTGAAACGAAGTCTTTTCCTGAAAAGTCATGTTGGTCCACATATGCATACATGACTTCTTTGTTAAATTTATCATTATCTCCCAGGAACTCACCCACTTGAGTCTAAAGTAAAAACAGAGATAGAAATTGATATTTTCTTTTCTTTCTTTTTTTTTTTTTTTTTTGAGACGGAGTCTTGCTCTATTGCCCAGGCTGGGGTGCAGTGGCGCAATCTCGGCTCACTGCAACTGCTGCCCCCAGGTTCAAGCGATTCTCCTGCCTCAGCCTCAAGTAGCTGGGATTACAGGCACCTGCTACTGCGCCCAGCTAATTTTTTTTGTATTTTTGGTGGAGACAGGGTTTCACTATCTTGTTCAGGCTGGTGTTGAACTCCTGACCTCAGGTAATCCACCCGCCTGAGCCTCCCAAAGTGCTGGGATTACAGGCATGAGCCACCGTGCCTGGCCAGAAATTGAGATTTTCATGAGATGTTTACATTCGCCACACAGTCACTTAAAAAGTAGAAAATTTCGTTAAGATCCACAGGCTTTTGACTACAGAGTTAACAATTTCAAACACAAAGCTTAAAGTTAAACACACTAACTGCCTTCATAAAAGTATCAGGAAATTCTTTTGTTTAGAAAATTTAAAAAGCAGAATTTATATTTTAGACACACAGACACACAGACACAGACACACACACACACACACACGTCATCACTCAGTATCAGTGGGGGATTGGTTCCAGGACCCCGCATGGATAATCCATGGATGCTCAAGTTCCTTATAAAAAATGGCATAGTATTTGCATATAATCTATGCACATCCTCCCATATATTCTACTCCCATATCTAGATTACTTATAATATATAATGTAAATAGGTTTTCTGCATTGTTTAGGAAATAACTACAAGAAAAAAGTTTGTACACATTCAGTACAGATGCAATCACCCATTATTCCCCCTGAATATTTTCAATTTGTGGTTGGTTGAATCCACAGACGTAGAATCCATGGATACAGAACTCATGGCTACAGAGGGCCAATTACAGATGATTTTATAACCAAGAATATTCTTTTTGTTTGTTTTTGAGACAGACTCTCACTCTGTAGCCCATGCTGGAGTGCAGTGGTGCAACCTTGGCTCACTGCAACCTCCACCTCCTGGGTTCAAGTGACTCTCCTGCCTCAGCCTCCTGAGTAGCTGGGATTACAGGCGCCCACCACCACACCCAGCTAATTTTTTGTATTTTTATTAGAGACAAGGTCTTGCCACATTGGCCAGGCTGGTCTCGAACTCCTGACCTCGGGTGATCTACCTGCCTCGGCCTCCCAAAGTGCTGGAATTACACACGTGAGCCACTGTGCCCAGCCAACCAAGGTTATTCTTTATGTTTTACTTACCTCTATACTTAGGAAAGCATTTTAAAGGAGTCACAATATGTATTATTAACTTAAAAAAGAATTTTACAGAAAAGGGGCCAGGCGTGGTGGCTCACACCTGTAATCCCACCACTTTGGGAGGCTGAGGCAGGAGGACTGCCTGAGCCCAGGAGTTCAAAACTAGCCTGGGCAATATAGCGAGACCCTGTCTCTAATAAAAAGAAAAAAAAATCCCAAGAATTTTACAGAAAAGGTTAGAAAGAAAATGGTATTCTTACAGAGTCTAATCTTTCCTCTTGATGTAAGAATTGGGCAATATCTTCAGGTGTGGTGCCAAGCATCCCTTGTTCTTGGAGGTACTGTATTCCTCTCTTTGGTTTCTTATTAAATCTAGATGATGTTAAAGTTAATAAGAACATTAAAAATAGAAAACCATTCGTAGTCCCTGAAAAGATCTTAAACCACAGTAAATTAATTTTCTAATAGCACCCAGAAAAACAGCAGCTTATTTAATACAAATCAGTATATGAATATACAAAATAATTACACTGTGCCAAGTTTTCTTTATTTTCTTTATAGAAGTAAGTCTCATATGGAAGGCCATCCTTATTACTATCATTTCACTGACTTTTTGTTACAGTATGAAGCGTTTTTTAAATCCATATCGACAGTGGGAAATTAGACTAAGAGAGACTATTAGAGAGAAAGCCATGTAATAGACGAACTTTGAGTAAGGCTGTGAATACTAAATATCTCATACAGGCATACTTCATTTTATTGCACTTCAAAGATATGTGGTTTTTACAAATTCATGGTTTGTGGCAACCCTGCATTGAAGGTCTATCAGTACCATTTTTCCAAAACCACATGCTCACTTTGTATCTGTGTCACATTTTGGTAATTCTCACAATAGTTCACACTTTTTCATTATTGTATCTGTTACTGTGACCTGTGATCAGTGACCTTTGATGATGCTATTGTAATTGTTTTGGGGTGACACAAACCACGCCCATATAAGATGGCAAACTTAATAATCATATGTGTTCTGATTGCTCCACTGACTGGTTGTTCCTCATCTCTCTTCCTTTCCTTGGGCTTCCCTATTCCAAGAGAAAAAAATACTGAAATTGGGCCAATTAAGAACCCTACAATAAGTGTTCAAGTGGGAGGAAGAGTCGCACATCTCTCACTTTAAATAAAAAACTAGAAATGACTGAGCTTAGTGAGGAATGCATGTCAAAAGCCAAGACTTACTGAAAGCTAGGTCTCTTGTGCCAAATGAAGTTGTGAATGCAAAGGAAAAGATCTTGATGGAAGTTTAAAGTGCCACTCCAGTGAACACACAAGTAGGAAAGCAAAACAGCCTAAATGCTGATATGGAGAAGGTTTTCATGTATGAAAAGAAGATCAAACGAGTCACAACATTACCTTAAGGCAAAGCCTAATGCCAAGAAAGGCCCCAACTCTCTTCAAGTCTATAAGGCTAAGAAAGGTAATGAAGCTGCAGAAGAAAATCTGGAAGCTAGCAGAGGTTGGATCATGAGATTTAAGGAAAGAAGCGGTCTCCATAACATAAAAGCACAAGGTCTGATAGCAAGTGCTGATGGAGAAGCTGCAGCAAGTTATCCAGAAGATCTAGCTATGATCATTTATGAAGGTGGTTACACTAAACAACAGATTTTCCACATAGATAAAACAGTCTTTCTTCTATTGGAAGAAGATGCCATCTATGACTTTCATAGCAAGAGAGGAGAAGTTAATGCCTGGCTTCAAAGCTTCAAAGGACAGACTGGCTCTCTTGGGGGCTAATATAGCTGATGACATTAACAAGTCAATGCTCATTTAAAAATTCCAAAGATCCCAGGGTCCTTAAGAATTACATGCTAAATCTACTCTGCCTGCACTCTAGAAATGGCACAACAAAGCCTGGATGACAGCACCATTCAGATGACTGAATATTTGAAGCCCACTGTTGAGACCTACTGCTTCAAAGAAAAGATTCCTTTTAAGAGATTACTGTTCATTGACAATGCACCTGATCACCCAAGAGCTCTGACGGAAATGTGCAATGAGATTAATGTTGCTTTCATGCCTGCTAACACAATACCCATTCTGCAGCCCTTGGATGAAAGAGTGACTTTGTTTTTGTAGAAATGTAGTCTCGCTATGCTGTCCAGGTTGATCTCAAACTCCTGGACTAAACTGATCTTCCCACCTTGGCTTCCCAAAGCTGGGATTACAGAGGCATGAGCCACTGTGCCCTTTCCTCAAGAGTAACTCTGAATTTCAAGTCTTTTTTTTTTTTTTAAAGAAATGGGGTATTGCTACATTGCGCACACTGATCTTGAACTCCTGGCCTCAAGCCTCATGAGTAGCTGGGATTACAGGTGTAAGCTACCATGCCTGGCTAACTTTCAAGTCTAGAAAGAAATACATTTCATAAGGCTATAGCTGCCATGTAGAGAGATACTTCTACTGAAACTGGGAAAAGTAAATTGAAAACCTTCTGGAAAGGATTCACTGTTCTAGATGCCATTAAGAACATTTGTGACTCTTGCGAGGGGTAAAAACACCAACATCAATAGGAGTTGGGAAGAAGCTGACTCTAACCCTTATGGAAGATTTTGAGGAGTCCAAGACATCAGTGGAGGAAGTAACTGCAGACGTGGTAAAAGTAACAAGAGACCTAGAAGTAAAGTGTGAAGATGACACTGAATTGCTGTAGCCTTATGATCAAACTTTAACATATGAGTAGCTGCTTCTTACAGACAAGTGAAAACAGTGATTTCTTGAGATGGAATCTACTACTGGTGAAGATGCTGTGAACACTAGTGGAAAGAAAATTAGAGATTTAGAATATTCCATAAATTCAGTTCATAAAATTACAGCAGATTTTGAGAGGACAGACTCCAATTTTGAAAGACATATTACTGTAGGTAAATACTAACAAACAGCATTACATGCTACAGAGAAATCTTTTGTGAATGGAAGAGACTATCAAGGCAGCAAACTTCACTGTTGTCTTATTTTAAGAAATTACCACAGTTACTCCAACTTTCAGCCACCACTACCCTGATGAGTCAGCAGCCATCAACACTGAGATAAGACACTCTACAACAAAAAGATTACAACTCATTGAAAGCTCAGATGGTTACTAGTATTTTTCAGCAATAAAGTATTTTTAAATTAATGTGTGTATTGTTTTTTAGACATAAGGGGATTGCAGGTTAATAGACAGTATAGTACAATATAAACGTAACTTTAATGCACTAAGAAATCAAAAAAATTGTGTGACTCACTATATTGCAATATTTACTTCACTGCTGTGGTATGGAACTGAACCCACAGTATCTCTGAGGTACTCCGAATACACATTCTCCCTTAATCTTCAAGTAATCTTGGCTCATTTGTCCAAATTAATTAGACCACACAAAACCTTTCTCATTTATAGCTCCAGATTCTCTCTCACTCCCTTCTCCTTCCTCTGCTCCCATTCCCTAAGTCTATTTTCAGAGTCTATTTCCTCTGCTTGTCTTTTATCTGCTCCATTCACAGGGGAGTCTCCCTCAGGCTTAAAGATACAATTCAAATGTTACCTCTTTGTTTACAGATCATTTACTCCCTACTTTCGTTACTTTGGTGCTCCAACACCTGTCATTTGGGCTATTGCAAGAGTTCTTAAATGGTCTCCCTATCATCTCATGTTGCCCATATTCTAATGCACCCTTCAGGCTGCCTGCAAAGTCCTATTTACAAAACAGAAATCTGATGATGCTACTCCTCTGCTTAAAGTCCTTCACTAGCATGCTAGTGCCAAGAGGAACAAGACAAAAAGTCCTTTACATGGAGAATAAGGCCTTCTGTAATTTAGATCCGACTCAATGCTCTCATCTTACCTCCTGTTATTCCCCCTCCACTCTGCCCTGCCATGCTGAACAAGTGCTCAGATGTCCTCCCTTTCCTCTGCTGCTGCACATGCCATTCTCTCAATCTGGGATGGTCTTCCTGATTCTGTCTTCCCAAAGGTTCCCTTGTCAAGTTCTCATCTAACCATAACCACTTAACATTCATAAAATGAAACACTTTTCACTAAGCTAAACATAACCCTTCCCCCACCACCCCTAGAAGTACTCACTTACAGGAAGAAACACAATTTTAAATAATTATAATAGTAAAACTGTGACAAACAGATGTATTCAAAAGGTAAGAAAATAACACAGTAGAAGTAACTAACTTAGATGGTCATAATATATCTCCTGGGAAAGGTGACCGTGGAACTATTCTGAAGAACAATTATATCTTTTATAAACAATAAGAAAAAACATCCCAGAGAGGAGGAGGCCATACTAAAACACAAAAGCACAAGACAGTATTATATAATAAATAGTTCTGCATTGTTGGAAAGTGAGATGAGATAGAAAAGTGGCAGGAAATGAAGCTTAGAGTCCAGCAGATCCAAATCATGAAGGTATTATCATACAATCAAAGAAGCTTTGGTTTTATTCTCTAAGACAGCGAAAAAACAGACTTTCATTCAAGAAAGGTTACTCTAGTTAAGTGTGAGAAAAGACTGAAGAATGAACAAAACCAAAGAAAAAGGTAAGCCAATTGAAAGATTATACTAGTTGAGGAAATAAATAATGATGATTTGATTTGCAAGACTAGTGGTGGGAGATTGAGAAAAGAGAACAGATTGCAGGGATATCAGGAAGTAGAATCACCAGGACTTAGTGACAGATTAGATTCGAGAATCTAATCCTATGAGGGGAAAATCTAAGCTAATTCCCAGGATTTTAGCTTATAAATTTGGTAGCATGCTGGGGTTACTACCATAAATAAGAAATACAAAAATAACAGGCTTTTCTATTTGTCTTTTGTTTTCGTAGGAGAACTAAGGGGTTGATGTTGGAAAAGGGCTGAGGAACAGAAACCTGGCAATGCTAAGATGCATGCAGGAAGAAAGAAAAAAACAGCCCGTAAGACTGAGATGGCATAGTCAAAAAGGTAGGAGACAAACAGGATAGACTGGTGTCATGAAACAGTTGTAGACAAGTATACTAGGAATACAGCTCCATGAAAGCATTCTCATCAATAGCTGTATTAAGCAGAAAGCAAGTCCAGCTGCTGAGAGAAGGACTGGGAGACTTCCACTTTGAAGCCCTCTGATTACTCCTTCTCATTTCTCAAGTATTTCAAAATAAGCACCTTGGCAGTACTTACTCTGTATGACACTTTTATAAACCTTACACAGTACTATTTTTAAAAACTGCTCATGTTTAAACTGTAATCTTGAATCCAAGCACCAGTGCCTTCATGGTGCTTGGCAATAGTCCCAAGTACCAAATATGTGTTTGCTGGGTGACCAGCAGCATTTTAATACGCATATTTGTTTACACATACTAGACCAAGAGCCCCTCAGAAGGAAGGGCTGTTCCATGTATCTAGTTTCCCCAGGACCTTGCATAATATCTGGAACAGATGAGACTTTAATAAATACTGACCGAACAATTAGAATTAATGCAGTAGTGACAGCTATTTCCTGAGGCAATTTTGTAAGATTTTGTAATTTTAAAATAGAATATATGTAAATTTTTGTTGAACTGTTTTTCATATTAACACTGGAGAAAAAAGACACCCGAACATTCACAAAAAGGCACTGCTTAAGTATCAGGAAGAAATGCTTTACAGAAGTAGCAAACCAAGTAAGAACACACGGGAATTTTTAAGTTTGTAATAGTTAGATTCATGGAGACAGCAAGCAATTTCATTTTTCCTTATGGCATCTCTTTGAAAAAAGAGATGGCCAACAAGAGAAAGGAAGGCAGCATGGTGGTATTCACAAAGGAAATAGTCCAGAAGCAGGCAGGTATCACAAAGCTTAGTGGGAAAACTGATTTCACAAGATTAGGATCTGGTACACTAGCCAGGCTGGAAAGAGAGGTGATCACCTTATCAACATATAAAAATGAAATCAATAACAAGAGTAGTACAATTGTAACCCAGCAGGAAAAAATGTAAAACCTATAAAGGAGTACCGATAGCTATTAGAAGTTTCATATTTTAAATGTTTTGAGTTGTCACATGATTAGAAAATATAATGGAGGATTTCATAATGAGCTAAACAATGCAAAATTGCACAGATGTTACTCATCAACAGCACTTATAATATGGTGACAAATTAATTTATATGACAAGAGTGGTTGGGCATTACAGGAATCTAGTTGGGCTAGACTGCAATGAACATGGGGGGCTGAATAGGAGCCTCGTGAATTAGATCCATGAGAACTATCCTCCATTTTACTCATTATAAGGTGATAAACCCACGGCAGGGGTGGCACCATACTGGCAGAGAGATACTCAGTAACATTTCTCCTTAAGCTGTGACACTTACAAATCTATTCCTTGTTCTATTATTTCTTTTTGTTGCTTTAGGACCTCAAATTGTTCTGGATTATCGGTGCCAGACATCTGTGTACTGTAGCTGCCTATTCCTGATGATGATGTTGACTCCAGAGAATTTAAACTTCCATATCTGTTTATTGTCTCAGGGTGTTTGATTTCACTCATCTCTTGCTCTGAGGGTTTTTCCTGACCTGAAAGAAGAAAATTGATAGAGTACATTATTCTATCAAAGAAAAAAAAAAGTGTAAGGGCAAACAAATTCTTGAATAAGGCAAGGCATTTCAATGTCGCTTAGATATCTATTTAATACAAAATAACTATTAGGAAACATAATAAACAACATACTTTGATATTAAAACACACTGTAATTTGTACGTGTATAGTCTGCACCATTAGGAGGAGTTCTTTTTGCAGTTGCAGTGCTGAGTATCCACTGGATTTCTGCTCTCAGCTCATTCCTCATGAGGAATTGTTTTCGATAACACCAGTGTAGCCCTGCAGCTATGAGTTTTTCTCTGAGTGAGGGTAAACATCAAACACAGATGAACAATTCAACCTTCTTAAAACATACTGCCTTTTATACGTTTCCTCTATAATTATAATACAAGAAAGTTGCATAAATATGCTTCATTTTACATAATCAAAATATTTCTAAGAAGATTCAGAAAAAAATAGCTTGGATAATTAAAGTTAAAACTTTCACAATTTTAAAGCTAGTTATTTAACTCACAGAGAATGCTTCCTCATCAGTTAAATGAATAAATATGTCATGAAATTGGTTTAACAGCATCTGCAACTATCCTGCAAAGTATTATTCACTTAAAATGACAAAGAATTACAACTCAAAATATCACCTTACCAAGAGTTGTCTGAGAGTTGGGATTCACATACTGATCCTTACTCCATTCAACCATACACTTCAAAATCGACACTAAGCATTCTAAACCTTTTTTCCTCAGGCTCAATTCCTACAAAGTAATTCAAAAATACATTTTTTTTTTTTTTTTAAAAAAGGTCTTTTAAGGAAAATACATGACTCTTTCCTGGTAAAGTTTAAATTTGAAAATGTTTTTAAAGTTCTTACCTGAACATTACTCATACCAAGTTCTTGACTGCCCCTTCCTTGAGCAATTTTTGATAGATCATTTACTAGTCTTTCAAATATATTGGCCGCATTTAAGTCACAGTCATAGTTTACATAAATATCCACTACACTCTGAGCATCTGTAACAATATAACATTAATTTCAACAAAGTACATCTAGGATGTGAGTACATTTGGCCTTTTAAATATCTAATAATAAGAAAGGGATAGTAAAAAGGAGGGTAATTTAAAATACCTGCACAAATCCTCGTCAGTGTTTGAATAACCATCCATTTGTGATCAAATGAGCTGGTAGAAGTTTCCAAAATGTATAAGAAAATTTCTTTAAAGAACACCTGTGATTAGGAGAAAACTTCTGTTTAAAATATTGTTTATAATTCATATGTGTGATCCCTTTTTAAACATCCCAAAGCTGTAGAGCAGATATTAGCACCCAGGCTCCTATGGAGTTCAACTCCTTTTGAGTTCCATCTCTGAAACCTCAGGACTAAAATATCTTGGGTAAGTGACTTAAACTTGCCCTTCTAGTTATCAGTACTGCAATTCACACTGTTGTATTTTGTTCTCAACAGAGCTGCTACAAAAGAAATATGCAAAGATTTAGAGTTCCTCCAGGTGATAATTTCTTGAACCCTTTTACAGAATATAACTTATGCTTTTTTAATCCCCCTCGAAAAGCATAATTTATACTTCTGTTCATCAGTTATATTTTTCAGAGACATTCTAGTACTGCGAGGCCTAACTGTTCATAGATTTAAATGTAACTGGTACTCTAATGAACACAATAAAAACAATCTAAGTCTCATACGGTTTTATTTTTCTAATTACTCACGAAAGTGAAAATCTCTACTGTTTGAAAACTACATGTGAACTATTTCTCACTACTCTTTACACCAAATAATCAAGCAATGAGTTAATCAACCTAATGAGATAAATTTCAATTTAACAGATAAGAATTTTCACATTTAAATGTATTCTATAAAAGTGACTTTAAGAAGGAATGACTGAAAAAAAAACATGTTAACATTTATGAAACATATGCACTATGAATCCAGAAAATCACATTTATAGTATCTCCCCCTAACTGGATTAGGTACCCCTGTAATGTGATTTTCTCTCACAAAACTCAGCAGACTTCTATTTACTTATTTAATATCAGTATCTCCTATAGACTGTAAGCTTGAAGACAGTAATGACCAGGTCTTTCTTGATAAGAATCACGTCCACATTGCAGGGCACATAGTAGGTGTTCAATAAATATTTATGGCAACATGGCCATAATTCCTAAAAACTGCATCAGGGTACCCCAGAATGCTGTAGCAAACTCATGAGGGTGCCATGAAAAAATTCTGAGGCAAAATTCAGAGGGAGATACATCTGTTGGATACCTCGAAAGACTGCTCATGGTTTCAATTAGATAACACTACATTCCCTTCAATGACATCATTATCTCTGCAAAGCTGGGTTTTGGTCATTGCTATGACAAAAAACCAAGTACTGAAAGAAAATCAATGAAGTACAGGAATGAGGGGGACAGTGTTCAATTCCAAGATCTAAGAAGCTGTGTGCAGTCTGTAATAGGCACACACATCCCAGTGGTAAGTAAGTGTGGTTAAGAATAAAATAAAAACATTATTTTTCTTTTACTTTATGCAGACTATTGTCTTTGAAATAGATAGTAGGCTGTGAAGACAAATATCCATTAAGTTGTTTGGCCCTGCCTGCTTAATAAATAGAACATAGAACTGGAGGTATTCCTCTGGCCTAAGTGCAACTTTCATGAAAAGTCAGACTCTAACAGTGTCATGAATCAAAAACTTTTGGGATTCTCTGATTAACGAAATAAATAACATAGACTGGAAGAGAGAGGAAAGAAAAAATTTTAGCTGTTATCTACGGTTTATCAAATTGCACTAATAAGCAAAAGCCTATTGCCGTAATATAAGATACTATGCCTATCATAATAGGGGCTCTAAAAAAATCAACCTTTTAATGATTTATTGAGCACCTATAATGTATGTATGTGGAACAACAGCTCTGTCTTAAGTATGCTGTCTTCACATATGTTTTCCTGAAAAGTTGTACATAAACTGTTTCTTCTGGAATAGATATATAATTTAAGGCCCATGAAAAAATCACATCACAGAAACTCTGAAGTGAATATTCTCATAAAATGAATCTTCATGTAACAACAATCTTAATTTTGTTTTGCAAATTTAGGTTTTCATAGCTGGGCTTTCTCCACGTTCAGGTGTTTTTGTTTTGTTTTGTTTTGTTTTTTGAGACGGAGTTTCACTCTTGTTGACCAGGCTGGAGTGCAATGGCACGATCTTGGCTCACTGCAACCTCCGCCTCCCAGGTTCAAGCGATTGTCCTGTCTCAGCCTCCCAAGCAGCTGGGATTACAGGCATTCACCACCACACCCGGCTAATTTTGTATTTTTAGTAGAGATGGAGTTTCTCCATGTTGGTCAGGCTAGTCTCAAACTCCCGACCTCAGGTGATCCACCCGCCTCGGCCTCCCAAAGTGCTGGGATTACAGGCATGAGCCACTGTACCTGGCGTTCAACTCATTTTTAATTTGAGTGTGTTTAACATTTTTGAAAGTATATCTATATTTATCTCATTTTATCCTCATTATCTCCCCCCGAGGGACAGTAAGGAGTGAAATAAACCTAAATTTTAAAAATTAGAATATTACAATAATTTTGTAATGAGAATCTACCATCTACAAATTGACAAGAAATTTCTTAAAGTTTTTCCTTTCAAATTCATTTTTGCCAAGTCAAATTTGCTGTGCAAAAATAGTAATCTCAACGTAAATAATTTTTGATATCTAGATCTGTAAACAGTACCTACAAAAGCAGAATCTCAGTGTCCAAAAAAATCTGTAATTGGCTACATAAAGTATTACAAAATTTTCTAATGCCAACTTAAATGTCTCATCATCAAATGGAAGACTTCTGGTTTTTTTACAAAAGCAAAAGTTCCAAACGTTTTTTACCTGTCTTTTATTTGTAGTTCCTACAGATAATGGGGGAAAAAACGATCTAAAAATGGCAACTCTTCCTAGTTAAATGCCTTGTATCATTTTAACAGACATATGGCAAACTCTTAAAACTTGACATCACATATCATATAGGCACCAAAAATGGTTTCCTGTCCAAAACTATGGCCCAAATTAAAAAGCTTTTCACTTAAAATGCCAAGGCCTAATTCTGTTTCATTCTCGTAACAATGTTCTAAATCAATCTTGATAGCTATAACAGAACATTAACATTAAAGGATAATATCACTATTTTAGCCATCGTGAAATTCTGGAAAAATAATTTATCCTTTCTATCAAGCTAGTGAATTATGAGTCTTGAGTTAGGATTAAATATAAAATAAACAAAAATTAAAATATAACCTGTATATCAAACATAATATGAAGGTAAAAACTGACAACATAAAAATGAGTATTTTTAAAACATACAACATCACAACCAAAACAACATTTCAACAAATAACAAATTGAAAAAAGCATTCATTAAATTGGTAAAACATAAGAACTATTTTAAGTTTTATTTGAAGATGAAAACAAAAAAATCAGAAACTGGTACACCTTCCAAAAAAAAAAACCACTTAAGGCCGGGTGCAGTGGCTCACGCCTATAATCCCAGCACTTTGGAAGGCAGATGCAGGCAGATCACCTGAGGTCGGGAGTTTGAGACCAACATGACCAATATGGAGAAACCCCGTCTCTACTAAAAATACAAAATTATCCAGGAATGGTGGCACACGCCTGTAATCCCAGCTACTCAGGAGGCTGAGGCAGGAGAATCACTTGAACTCAGTAGGCGGAGGTTGTGGTGAGTGGGGATCGCGCCACTACACTCCAGCCTGGGCAACAAGAGGGAAACTCCATCTCCAAAAAAAAAAAAAAGAAAGAAAGAAAGAAACTGGTACACTTGCACAACACATGCAGACACGATTGAAAAAATCCCTAATTTAGTTCTTCTAATTCTCTGACAATATTTTAGAACCACATGATTGTTATTCTATTTCCAAAGATCCTGGGAGAAAACTTTAGGAATATATACATTAAAAAAAAAAAGTACAAAGCAAATATTAATTTTTTTCAAATATCCTAAAACAGAACCCCAAAATATAATGCCCCTCAATCACATCTTTTAAAATGCCTAATACTTATAAATGGTTTAAAATAATGGCGATGCAGTATATATTTGGAACTTTCTTTTAAGATAAACAGAAGTATTATAATATACCACATAGACAATGGCAAAGCTATTGTGAGGACCAAATTAATTCAAGAGAGCAAGAACCATTTATTCAACTAGTACAAGTTCCTTGAGGACAGCAGCTGCATCTTATTTCATTTTGCATTCTTAGTGCTTATCCAGTGCCTAGTACTTCGTTGGCACATGTTAGTTGAACAGGTGAATGAAAAAACAGAAGTGCATGGCAATATACAAAAATTATTTCACATTCTGGAGACCTTTCCAGTGTATTCAAATCTGATTTAATGTGAAACAAATGAAATATCCAATAGTAATATTATATTTCAATGCCTAAATGCAAAACGTACCTCAATTTGCATCTTCAGATGTGTTTTGAAATTTGACAACAAAGTAAGAAATATAGAAAGAGAAAGCTCGAAAACCTCTGGAACAGAAGAGACTCCATTTTTTGAGAGTGCAACACAAAGATACTGCTTAATAGCATTAATAAACATCTCATTTGTCCTGAAAACAGGTCCTGCATTCTGCAGAATGGATAGAAGTAACTGCAATGAAAGAATCTTGGATCGGAGTTCATGAGACCTAAAATGTAAAAAAGAAGGCACAATATATGAACAAGGTTGGCATTATAGTAATAACAAGTTGTTCCAAAAATATTTCCAGATACACATTTCATAAACTTTGTAAATGGAGAGGAAGAGAAAATTCTATAACATAAAAAAAGTATAGTACATGAACAACTCAGCCACTAACAACAGGTGCTTTCACTGATGTTCCCTTGAACCATGTATTTATAATTTCACAAACTTTTAAAATTTATTTATTTATTTTGAGACAGAGTCTTGCTCTGTCACCAAGGCTGGAGTGCAGTGATCTCAGCTCATTACAACCTCCAACTCCCGGGTTCAAGTGATTCTTCTGCCTCAGCCTCCCAGGTAGCTGGGACTACAGGTGCCCACCACCACACCCAGCTAATTTTTTGTATTTTTAGTAGAGATGGGGTTTCACAGTGTTAGTCAAGATGGTCTTGATCTTCTGACCTCGTGATCCACCCACCTCGGCCCCGCAAAGTGCTGGGATTACAGGCGTGAGCCACTGCGCCCAGCCCACAAACTTTTTAAAAAGAAAAAAAATATTCACAAATATTTAACATCAACCCATTGTTTTACTGGAAAAGAAAAAAAACCATGTGAAGATATATGCTGTGTTCCTTTCTTTCACAACCATTCTTCTCCTTACAAATCATCAGCAACTTCTCAGATTAAATGCCATATTTAATATTAATACACAACCGTTCCAATGGACTTTTTTCTGCTTATGCTACTCAGAAATCCTAAACAACTAATAAAAAAGTTTTGGTTGCATTAACAAGTGACAGCACTAATTCAAGCTTACTTTTTCAGTAACCATTTAAAGATTTTTTTTTCTTTTGAAATAAATATAGAGGTATTCAGAACAATTAAAAACTTTAAGGCCAGGCATGGTGGCTCATGCCTGTAATCCCAGCACTTTGGGAGGCTGAGGCAGGTGGATCACTTGAGGTCAGGAATTTGAGACCAGCCTGGCCAACATGGTGAAACCCCGTCACTACTAAAAATACAAAATTAGCCAAGTGTGGTGGTGGGCACCTGTAATCCCAGCTACTCAGGAAGCTGAGACAGGAGAATCACTTGAACCTGGGAGGTGGAGGTTGCAGTGAGCTGAGATCACACCACTGTACTCCAGCCTGGGTGACAGAGTGAGACTCCGTGTACAAAAAATAATAATAAAATAAAATAAAAATACAAACTTAAAATAGCTTAGCAACTTATTCTAAATAATTTTGTAATGAAAAGCTGAAAAAGTAGTTTTTGGCTTAAAATTTTTAATTTTTTTCCCAGTCAATATACTGTGGCATGCTTCTGATCACTACCTAGTGTTTTAATTATTTGATTTTGCAAACACAATTTTCCTTCCATTGAAACTGATCTCTTAAGCCCAACAGACCAAGGACATTGATCCCGGGCAACATTTCAAATGCAGAACACACCAAAATGCTCTAGCAGATGGTTCTTTTTCAAAAAAAAAAAAAAAAAAAAGTAGCCCAAATGCTACTTTCAGTCATATTTACACTATATAGTAAACTTAACTGCCCTTGATTTCCACCTGAAAAATTTTATGGTTATAAGTGTCAAGTAATTCAAGAAGCTACATAAATCTAATAAGGAATTGCTAATTTCACGTAAATGGGTATCACAAAAAAATACTACTTTCTCTGAAATAAAACTGAAGCCAATAATATTATGGCTCATTATTACACAGTCATGTTTCTAAGATGGCCATTGCCCTGAATCTTCCTTTGAATCTAAAAATATGTGCAGCAAATACATAATTACCAAAAAAATGCTTAGACAAATCAAGTTAGAGACAGCGAGAACTAAGACTTCAAATAGCTACAGGGAACTACAAATTAACCCACCATCTCCCCTCCCTGTTCTAGTCTTCCAAGGCTTAAATACTACTTCCTATTCTAGCTCACATTTATCACCTATTATGCTCAATTCCTATTGTAATTAAATCCTGCAGCTTACCATTCTATAACAATGTTTGTTCTAAGTATGTTTTATATTTGTATTCCCATTTAATAAAATATCTTGTATACTGTACATGCTATAAAAAAATGGATTTATTCTTGTATTCATCCATTTATTAAATACCTACTGTGTACACGGCAATAATGAATGAAAAAATGATTAGACAACTGTCTTATGACACAATAAGTTATACTTCTGAAAGGCAAAAGAGGCTGGAAATATCAGGTCTGCAGTTTTTCATGGGGTAGTTTCAAATTATGATTCAGGCTTAAATAAGAACATTTCCTGGATCATCATTTTAGCAAGACCAGAAAATATAAAGGGGAGCAAAGACAAAAAAAAAAAAAAAAAAAAAAGAAAGTTATGTAACTACAAAAGCTTGACTTTTGGCCAAAAAAGAAAAAAAAATCATTAAAGACAGAAAACTACACATTCTTTTGGAAAAAGAATAGCTTCTAAGGGTGTATTCAGTATTCAATTCCATTGTTTAACGACCCTGATAGTCAAGTCAACAAGGTCTTCAAACAAAATTTCCTAATATTTGGTTTAAACCCACTAAGTATAAGGCTTGTTAATTTACATTATTCCTCATAAGAATCCTTTGTAACATTAAAGATTGCATCTTTTCAAAACCAGATCACTCTTTTTTCAGGGATAAACTCTTCCCTACCCCAAGTACTCCTCAAAATTCATATTACTTTCCTTTGTGTCCTTTTCATTGTCAGCATTTTAAAGAATTTCTTCTTTTCTGTTTCTAGCATTCTTTCAAATCACAATTTTTACATTTGATTTGGAAAAAAGCATCTGAGGCTTTAATGGTCAATAATATTTTTAAAGCATGGCAAAAATGGCCTTCAGCAATAATACCAAATCTTATCTCTTTCTTAAAGTAGGTCTTCACTGATTCAGAATGAGATGTTAAAACTGCTGATTTTTGAATGAGACTTTTTAAAATTCAAAACTGTCGATTTTTTAATGAGATTTTTGAATGTTCATTTCTCACTTAGGGTTTGGGTCTTAAAAGAGATTTTATGATTTTAGGCTTCTGGGTCTAAAGGATGTTTCTCCCTGAACTGGTACAATCTGACAAAATTAAACAAATATAACAAATGGAGTTTCCAGCCCCATGTATGAAGTTTTCACAGCAACTGTCTCTGGTCTGCTCAGTTGGCACTTAGAAACTGAAACACTCTATAGAATTTTTTTTAATTGAAGTACTGTTGCCTTACATCTCTATTTCAATATCCCTTTCTTAAAGTTATGGTCTGCTCCAAGGTTTCTTTCTCCAGAAAGTTCTAAAATTGTCATACTGCAATACATCATGCTGCAGTATTAGAGAGGCGGGCAACTCATGTAACTTCCAAACTCAATCTCAAGAGTAGTTAGTTACATTTGAATCATATGACAGATACCTGACCATTTACGACTTACAAAAATGGCACTTTCCTAGGGTTTAATCTAACATATTTCATGAAAATTAGACAAGTGGCTCCTAACTCAAAGTTCTTCCTGATCCCAATAGAGAAAGATGTCATCCTAGGGCATTTTGTCAGACCTTAATGAATATGCATTATCTTTCATTACAACTTTTAAGATCTTTTAGGTTTTATTACCTTTTGACTGGCAGTTTTTAGAAACCTAGGACTGGGATACAGGGTTACATTAGCTCCAAAGTTACTTATATGGAAATAAGAATTCACTAATTCATTCATTTGATAACACTTACTGAGCCTCTCCTATGCACCAGGCACTATTCTAGAATGCTGTCATACCCTTTAGGAAATAGCATAAGTTATCTATTCCAGCAATGTTGAAACTTTTTGTTTTTAGAAAATAGTATAAGTCACATACCCTTTAGGAAATAGTGTAAGTTATCTACTCCAGCAGTTTTGAATTGTTTTTCAATACTTTTTTCTTAAACGTAAAATACCTCCCCTCCACCCAATTTTTTTTATGGTTCTATAGGACAAAAAGAACAAAAGAAAATCCAAACATTACCTTAACAGTAACTTTCAAGCCTAAAAACCTCTATTTGTCAGGCAAAACAGTTAATAACTTACTTTGGATCTGGCGGTCCATCTGACAGTGGTTTCATTGACAGTTTACACAATGACCTGAATACTAGAAAGGCATCCTTTTGTAAAATGTGGGAAAACTTAGCACCAGGTGAAGGTCCTGAAGAATTTCCAGATTCCTAAACAAGTTAACACACCATGAAAATTTTAGAGATATTTGCCAGTGTAAAATCATTTCAGCCTTCTACTGTATTTCATTCAATTCACTAACAGGTGGAGATTCCCCCACTATTGGAAGGGGAACCAGATGAGGGAATCTGCCACATTGTTTTTCTTTTATACTCCACGGACCACACCCAACAATAAATACCTTTAAAAATGCACTTTAAAAATATTCCCTATGAATAAACCAAATAAACTCTTAAAATTTACTCAGCTCATACTATTACTGACAAAAAAACTGATACATCATGCCTGACAAGATCCTATCCAAAGACTAAATTATACTCCATACTACCTGTCATTGACTGTTTCATGCTTTTGTCCTATTTTATTTTTTGTCTTACTGTGGGCAAACATAAACTGAAGGTCAACCAAGTCAAGAAAACCTACTCCTAAATATGGGACACTTAGTGTAGGACTGACTCCTTTACCTAAAAAGGCAGATTTTTACACACAGAATATAGGGTAGGAAGGAGGAAAAGAACCTGTCATTACCAAGGTACTGATTTCTTTGCAGCCCTAAACAAAGGTTAAGGTGAAGTTCCCTAAATTTCTAAAAGTTTTCTCACCATGCAACACAGGTTGAGTTACCTGAAATGCTTGGGACCAGAAGTGTTTTGGGTTTCAGATTTTTTTGGATTTTGGACTATCTGCATTATACCGATTGAGCATACTAACCCCAAAATCCAAAATGTGGAATTCTCCAATAAGCATTTCCTTTGTGTATGACCTTTGAGTGTCATCTTGGCACTCAAAAAGTTTTGGATTTGGAGCATTTTGAATTTCAGATTAGGAATATTCCACCCATTCCGGAATTATCTTGTGAATATGTAATAAGAATGTTCTTATTAAATGTTAATTCAATTCGTAGATGGGTGTGGAGAAGATGTAAATATAGATGAGACATACCTTAAAGTTGGAAATATAACTATCAAAATATGAAGGGGAAAAAAATCGCTGTAATTTATATAAATGAAGGAAAAAAAAAAACCCAATTGTCTTATTTCCCCAAACTAAATAAAATCAGGCAGCAGCATCAGCTGAAAATACTCATGACAAGGTGCTGGCAGCCTATAAATTTGTAAGATTAACAGGATTTCTCCCCCTCCCCACCCCTCCATTTATACCTGAGTATCATTGGAAGAGACTGACAATCTATCATCAGGTAAGGATGGTGTATATGCAACAGAAATTGGTGTTCCTGGAATTCCATTTGCTTGAATATTTTCACTGTCACTACCATCCTCTATCGTTCCAATGTTGCCATCTGCGCTTGCATTTATAGCAGTCCCTTCTCCCATATCTAAAATGATAAGAATAAAAACCATGCAAATATATCTGACTTAACCAAAGTGTATTTTAAAAGCATACAGTACTTAAAATGAAACAGTGGCAGGAAAGCAATGTGAAGTAAAATATGTATTGGCACCATTTAAAGGTTAGCATACTTACTACTAAATAAGTATGCATCTGGCATACTTCCAAATACAATCCTTAAGTTGCTCTGGCAATGAAACACACTTAGCTGATGAAAGGCTAACCAGGATGTGCCAAAACAGAAGCTTACTTTTAGTCTATATTAGCATTTACTGAACTGGGTTTTGATGAATGCTAATGACTTGAGATGTGAACACAAATTCCTCGAAAAAATATCTCATTGTCAAATTAGTTCAGGAAATGCTGGGAAATAGGTTTCTTTATTATAGCCTTTAAGATGCTAGTATGTACAAAACTCTCCAAGTATATACAGTGTGTAGTGTTTCCAAAATTTATTTTACCATAAGCCCCCTTCCCGTTTTTAGAATTCCTATGAATATCTAACACTCTATGTTCTCTGGAACACAGCCAGGGAAATAATGACCTACACCACTGAAAATTTTTCACTAGGTCACTTTGAGTGATCATACTTGTAATTAATATAAACAGAAACAAATGACTTATGGTAGAATAAACAGAGATAATGAAAATAATACCAAGTTCCAGAACTACTCTAGGTATAATGAAACTCTTTCATGCTACCAATTGAAAGAAAACTATAAGATAGTATGAGAGACACAAGCTGTACTATAAAGAACACAGATTCTGAAATATTTTTAAAGACCCGTATTTCAATCATGTCTTCACCAGTTAATTGGGTAAATTATTTCATCTGTGTTTGCCTGGGTTTCTTCCTAAGTAACAGAAATAATAAGGTCTATGAGGAACCACCAAAACACAGATACAAGACATAAAGAATAAAACTGGTACTCAGTAAGTGGTAGTTATTACTAATTTTGTTACTAATTGATAACATGTCTCCAACTTTGAGTGACTCAAGTAATACGAAAAGAGTAGCAGCTTCTGGTTCCCCTATCCAGAAGTTGCTTTCTCCTTTCCAAATCAGAACACCCTGGAATAGATGAAACTGGATAGCCTGGGTGCAGTGGCTGCCCCCTGTAATCCCAGCACTTTGGGAGGCCGAGGCAGGTGGATCACGAGGTCAGGAGTTGGAGACTAGCCTGGCCAACATGGTGAAACCTCGTCTCTACTAAAAATAAAAAAATAAGCCAGGCATGGTGGCAGGCGCCTGTATTCCCAGCTACTCGGGAGGCTGAGGCAGGAGAATCACTTGCACCCGGGAGGTGGAGGTTGCAGTAAGCCAAGATACCACCACTGCACTCTAGCCTGTCAGAGCTAGACGCCATCTCAAAAAACAACAACAAAAAACCCTGGATAATTCCAAAGCAAGTTTTGTATTAATAAGTATAAAATGAAAAATATATTCAGTAATAAAATACATTATGAAAACTGTTATACAAAACAGAAGCTTTCTTAGAGGACTTTTGGAGCTTTAATATGCTAATATTTGATGCGCTAAATACCACTATAGCTTTTATATATTACATATATAAAGAATGCATAGGCCAGGCACAGTGGCTCATGCCTATAATCCCAGTACTCTGGGAGGCCAAGATGGGAGGATCACTTGAGGTCAGGAGCTCAAGATCAGCCTGGGCAACATAGTGAGACACCATCGCTACAAAAAAATTTTTTTTAAAAAGAATGCTTACATATGTAAAGACTGTGGAAAGACTTAGAAAAAAAAAAACAAACAATGATTATTAGAAACTGAGTTCCTATCTCACTCCCCAGAGTACTTATTCCAAAACTTATTCTCTCTGTACCCAATTACATCTCTTCCTATGATTCTCCCCACTTCCCATTAACAAATGACTTCCACCTACTACTTAGCTAAAAATCAGGTAATTTAACATAGGCTCCCACACGGTCTCTTGCAGCACCACAAAAATACATCTCTTCTTGCCTTCAACAGTATCGTCCTCCACTAAGTATTTTAACATTGCTTTTTCAATTTTGTGCACACTACTGGAACTTCCCCATTATCCAATAAACATTCAAATATTTTCTCACACACACATAAAATCTTCCTTTGCCTCTTGCTACACCTCAGTTCTTGTCCATTTTCTTCCCTCTTTTTATTAAATTTCTCAAATGAATACTCAATATTCTTTGATATTACTTTCCTCCTTTCCATCTCAAGAAATTTCTCAAAGAAACTGAAAACATTTCCTTATTTTCTTTTTAGACTTTGAAGCCACACCCCTGTGGGCTGAAATCTTCACTTTGTCATTTCTTTGAAAGGAATAATCACTCATTGCTTCAGTTTTCTCATTTGTAAAGAGGGGATAGTAATAGTACCTAAACATCCCAGTGTTTGAGGGAAGAGTAAATGAATAAATACAAGCATATAAAATCATTTGGGATATACAGGAAGCACTTAATACAGTTGGATATTACTACTGTCTCATGTTTTTTCCTCTAATTATCCTTTAAACATAGATGCAAACTTCTACTTTCAAGGCAGTGAATTGAGCCTACCAATTTACCTTCTCCTTTGACAAATCCCACTGAAATTACAAAAAAAACCCATATAAACAAGAGATGTACTTTTAATAACGCTGATAAACTAAGAAGCATATCACTGGATCATAAACTTTGAGGAATTCCTAGAAAGTAGGTTGAGATTAAAAGAAAAGCTATTTAATTTATTGCTTATGACTGAACATATGCAAAGAATAGGCCTACCTGAGAGATATGATTGTTTTACCACTTGGGTTCTAAAGACTTCAAAGCCTAGAATGGCAAAGTGCTATGAGGTAGAAGGGAAGATGCAAATCAAAGAGCTTGGGGAACCATGCCAATGTCTATCAATAGAGCTGACCACAGCCATGATCATCTAGACTATATTTGATCACTGCCTGCTAATTAAAGTAGATTGTTTAGTAGGTCTCCTAACAGAACAAGTAGATCAGGAAAGGAGAGCAGTATCTCAGCTAACTGGGAATGCTGCAATAAACACAGAGGGAAAACCAACTAAGGTTCTAGGCTCCTACTCTGTTTCTACTTAATTATTTCCAAATAAAGCCATTTCTGAATGACGCCAGCCTAAGATTCCCTGGCAAGGGTGGGAGAGTGAGAACAAATCAACAAGTGTGAAGATCTCCCTCAGTGTAGAATATATAAAAAGTATATAGCATTCATCCCAAGTTTCACTTGACTTTGGTTTGTGTTGACAACATGGTGAATGATATGGGCCTACACAGCCCAAGGGTCACTAGAGCCACCCTGCTCAAGGGAGGTAACTGCTTCTTTGCTCTCAGCTTAGAAATGAGGTCTGCCTTTGGACCACAGTCACCTCATTAATTTTGGAAAGGAAGGCCTCACAAGAAACAGAAAAAACATATACACAATTACTAAAAGTAGATTGATCAAATCTAGCCTCTCTTTCTACAAATAGGCAAAAACATAAAGTTTACAGCTCAAAAGTGAAGACAAAGGACAGCAATCTGAGCAAATGGGGAATTAGATTTCACAGCTGGGACAGTTACAGTTAGTACAGTCAGTGGTAAGTGAAGGAATGTTGCAATAATACACAAGAGCAAAGTGCTATTAAAAAAAGCAGCTCAGAGAAAAACGGGGTTCTTAGGGATGAAAACATTACTGAAATAAAAACTACACTGGAAAAAGCGGTAGAATGGATATTACTAAAAAATATTTGCAAAGTGGAAAAACCCTTGTAACATTCTCATTGAATGTAAAACCCTAAGACAAAATGATGGAAATTAGAGAAGATTGCAACAGCAATCAAGGACATGATCTAGAATATTCAACATCTGTATAGTGTGAGATGTGGAAAAGAACAGAAAGGATGAAGAATAATTAACGACAACAACAAAGAAAATATTTCTAGAATGATGAAAAGGCATAAAAAAACCCTGTTACTCCTGATTTAAAAAACAAGTTAAATTCATACCCATGCACACACAGTCATGTATGTACAAAAGATAAACGTATCTTTTAATAAACTACAAACAAGAAAACTTACTTAATTTGATAAAGAGTATCCTCCAAAAACAAAAGCAATCATCAAATTTAATGGTGAGATATAGCAATAATGTTTAAAAAAAAAAAAAGAAGATCCTTGCCAACATTAACACTATTCATCATTTTCTGGAGGTTCTAGCCAATGTAATGTAACAGAAAAAAACAAACAAAAATAAGGTATAAATGCTGTAAAGGAAGAGACAAAGACAAAAATATCATTATTCACTTAGAAAAAATAGCCAAATGAAAAACTTTTAGAAATAATACGAGTTCAGAAGGTGACCAAGTAGGAGATAAATATGGAAAAAGAAGAATTTTTCTATATTCCAATTAAATTAGGTAATAGAGAAGAAAGGAATCAACCAAAATATTATCAAAACTAAACCAAAAATATAGAAATAATTTAACAAAAAATGTGCAAGAGCCAAAGGAAGAAAACAATAAACTTTCCTGAATGATATGAAGGACTTGACTAAATGAACTTTTCATGTTTCTGGAGGAAAAGACTCGATATTATTGCAAAGAAGATATTATCTTCCCAAGTTAATTTATAAGCACATTACAATTTGAATTACTAAGTAAGCTTTTAATTTTTGAACTTAATAAAGTGGTTCTAAAGTTCATCTAAAAAAAAACACATTTAATAGATATTTTAAAAATTGATACCATAGAATACAAAAATTAAAAACTAAAGAAAAAAATTGAAGAGGGAGGCCTTGCACTATAAAAATCAAAATATACTATAAAGCCAAACTATTTTACATAATTCAACACTGGTTAGGAACAGACAAGTGGCTCATTACAACCGTACAGAAAACTCAAAAAACAGAACCATTTAGGATAAAATTTTCATTTCAAATTAATTGAGAAATGATTATTTCCATAGATTATAATTAGCTATACAATTTCACACCATACAGAAAAATAAATCTGAGATGAATTAAAGAGCTAAAGTCAAAAAATAAAAACAAAGTATTAGAAAAAGGTATCGTAGTGTATTTTATAATCTTAGGGTGGTAAAATCCATTTTAAGCAAGACAAAAACAGAAACCACAAATAAAAAGATAATGTTAAAATTTTTTTTTTGTGGTCAAGTATGTGCAGTGGCTCATGCCTGTAATCCCAGCACTCTGGGAGGCCAAGGCGGGTGGATCACAAAGTCAGGAGTTCAAGACCAGCCTGGCCAACATGGTGAAACCCCGTCTCTACTAAAAAAAAATACAAAAATTAGCCAGGCATGGTGGTGTGCACCTGTAATCCCAGCTACTCGGGAGGCTGAGGCAGGAGAACTGCTTGAACCTGAGAGGCAGAGGTTGCAGTGAGCCAAGATCTTGCCATTGCACTCCAGCATGGACGATAGAGCAAGATTCCATCTCAAAAACAAAAAACAGAAAAAAGAAAAAGAAAATAATATAAGCAAAGGTTCAAACAAAACAAAGACCGAGTAGAAAAAATATTTACAATACACTGAACAAGGAATAATTTCTTAGTATGAAGAACTCTTGAAAATAAGAACAAAAGAAAGACAAGGAAAAATATGCGAAAGACAAGAATAGTAATTCAAAAAAGGATAAGTAGTCCAATGATGTTCAGTTGAAATATACAAAATTGCCAATGTTTGACCTATAAAAATAATTGCCTATGTTTTGACCCTGCTAATAATCAAATGAAAATTAAAACAATACAATAAATACTATCATTACAGTGACATTATAGCACTATATACAAATTTTTAAATATTTATACACCTTGATCAAGCTATTCCTTCTTTATAATTTATCCAAAAGTGCAAAAAGATGTCTATAGTAAGAATGTGTATCACAGCAATGTTTATAAAAAGCAAAAACCTGGAAATCATCTAAATCCTAGTATTAACAGCAGATTATTTAAATAAATTATGGTCCAGTGATAGGATGAAATACAAATGGATGTGAATGGATATAGTTTAATATGTGAAAAAGGCAGATTATCAAACTGTAAGTACAGTATATTCCCATTTATCTTAAACACATATAACATACATGCAGGCATGTGTGAAAAAATATTTTAAAAATTATGTACAGCAAGAAACACCATAATAAGATCAAAAGACTTGGGCAAACAATAAACTGAGAGAAAATATCTGTAAAATATATCACAGAATCCTAATACATAAAAGATTCTTAAGGGGAAAAGGATAAAAATCTGATGGAAAAATGAACAGAAGACATGAATAAATGACTCACTCAAAGATATACAAATGATCCTATAGGTATGAAAAGACATCTAATTTCACTCATAGTCAGAGAAATGCACATTAAAACCAAACGGAGATACATTTCTCACCTATCAGGTTGGTAAAAACTCAAAATTTTTTAGTATTACCAGCTGTGGAGAAAAAGGCACTCTTACACATTAATGGTAAGAGCGCAAAATGGCACAACACCTATAAAGACGAATTTAGCAACAGCTAACAGATATTCATATTCATTTACCATTTGACCCAATAATCTCATTTCTAGGAATTTGCCCTGAAGATAAACTTCCATAAATATGAAACAATACAGATGTACAAAGTTATTCACTGCAGCATTATTTTTAACAGCAAAACACTGGAAACAACCTAAGTACAACAGGGGGCTGGCTGAATAAACTATGATATATCTGCGTAAGGTAGTACCATGCAGAAAGCCGTGACAGAAAAGAAGAAAATCTCTATCAACTGAAATAGAACTATTTCTAATATATGTTAGGTGAAAAAAAGCAACACACACATAGATGCAGTACTCTAACAAAAAATGTGAGAAAGGGAAATAAAAAATACTCCTTTGCTTACATCTCTTACATACAAGCAGACATGTATGCACAACCCCCTAAACTCCAGAGAAAAACTAAAAGCTAGTGAAAGTGATTACCCATAAAAGGAGGATCAGAGAAGGAAGGAGCTGATGGAGGAGTTCTCCAAGTAAGCATTTTATGTAATTTTGACTTTGAATCATGTAAATATTCTTCATATTTTAAAAAATGAACCAATATAATAATACAAGTAACTTTTTCAAAATAGTACTCTCACTCATCTTTAATAGGATATATTTAAGGATACATATAATTACAGAGAAATCTTGAACTTTATAAGTTTGCTGGTGGTAATGGCATCCTGTTGAGAATCTGGGTTTTCACTGTAAGAAACAGAAGATACAAATAGGAAGTACAGAAAGATGAGGAGAAACCTTGTGGCAATGGATGTGAAGTAGAACTACAAATAGGAACTTAAGACTAATTGTATATATGTTACCTTATCTCTATCCATTGGAAGGGCCTATAAGTAAGGACATTTCAGCAGCTAGCAACAAGAGCATCTTGTAACCAATTCTTGGTTTCTAAGAACAACTGCCCACTAAAAAGGACAAAGACTCTTTGGAGAACTAGCTGATTCCAGGGCTGAGGAAAAGGGAAGTTGAAGGTGAACCTGGAACATCTTTCTGTTCCAAACATAAAGGAAAAGCTCAAAGACTAATGGAATCACATCAAAAGAACGTGGGTGTTAGCTTGAAGGGATTCCTACTGGCAGACAAAAAATAAAAATAATAATGATACAGGATTATAACACATAAAATAATAAAAGAATTCATTAAGCCCATGGTATTATTTTTTAAAAGGGGGTGGGTGGGGCAGGGTGGGAGAGTTCTTCTCTATAGAAAAATGTCAATGAATGTTAAGAATTAGAAAATTGCTATATTGCAACCCAATATCTGAGTAAGGCAAGGATCATCAAATGGGTGCTAAAACCATTGAGTGGGCCAGGTGTGTGGTTCACACCTGTAATCCCAGCACTCGGGGAGGCTGAGGTGGGAGAATCACTTGAGGTCAGGAGTTCAAGTGCAGCCCGGACAACAGAAGCAGGACCCCATCTCTACAAAAAAATACAAAAACTAGCTGGGCATGGTGGTGTGTAACTATAGACTCAGCTACTCAGGAGACCAAGACAGGAGGACTGCTTGAGCCCAAGAGGTAGAGGGTGTAGTAAGCCAAGACTGTACCACTACACCCCAGCCTGGGTGACAGAGCAAGACCTCATCTTGGGGGGAAAACAAACAAACAAAAAAATACTCGGTGAATAAATTTTCATATGGTCTCGAAGTATCCAAGTATCACCTCAGATTAGCTATTAATCACAAAATGAAAAAGTTCCTTTACAGATAGCTGATAATTACCATCTTAACCAAATGATCCAACACTACCACCAACAGGGGGGTAACCTGTCATTATGTACCAATTTATATGATGTAATATTAAGTACTAATATCACCTATGCAGTATTTTTGCCAAATATGCTTAATCTAATCATGTAGATGACAATCTCAATCTACTCATACAGGATGGTAAAGAAACCATCCAATAAATACAAAATTTGAAATATTCTACAAGGCAAAAGATTCTTCAAAAAAGTAAATGTCATGAAAGTTGGGGAGAAAAATCAAGAGGACTTGTTCTAAACTAAAGAGACAGATAAGCAAATGAGAGTGTACCCAGGTTGAGTTCTGGATTTAGAAAAGAAAAGAAAAGATATAAGGGACACATTTTGAGAAAACTTGGAACATTGAAAAATATACATATATTAGATATTCTTGAAATCACGTTAATTTCCCTAGGTATGAAAATGGAATGGTGCTTATGTATGAGAATGCTCTTATTTGGAGAAGATATATGCTGTGAGGTATTTAGGGGTGAAATGTCATGATGTATACAACCGATTTTCAAATGGTTCAGCAAAGACACATACATTATGTATATGTGTATTTAAAGATACATAAAGCAAACATAGCAAAATCATTAACCATCAGTGAATTCAGATAAAGGACAGGTGTTTCCTGTACCTTTTTTTGAACTTTTCTCTGGGTTTAACGTTTTTCCTAAGTAAAAGGTTGCAGAAAAATGAAAACTTTCACTTCAGACTCTGTATTCTGTTAGGTGCTGGTGAATTTTTTTTAATAAAGGGCCAGATGACAAACATTTTAGGCTTTAGAGGTCATACAATCTCTACTGGAACTATTCAACTTTACCTATGCAGTGCAACAGAACACCTATTCAACTTTACCTATGTAGTGCAACAGAAGACCTCTCTATAGGCAGTATGAAAACAAATAAGCATGGCTGTGTCACAGTATTACTTTACATACAAAAATAGGTAGCAGGTTGAATTTGGCCCACAGGCCATAACGTGCCAACTCCTTAACTATACATGTTTAAAGAATGCAGGGGGCATGCACTGCTATTTTTTCTTCTCTATTTTTTTTATTTTTTAAATATATATTTTAAATTCATACGCTTCAAATCATGGTCTCTTCTTTAATCTCTACCATTTCCCACTTGGTAGTCTCATGGCTTCACTATTAATTTTAACAGAATGACTCCCATCTATAGTACCTGCCTTGACAACTCTTGAGCCAGAGTTTTATTTTCCATTATGTATTTCATAATCATTTCCACACGGATGGCCAACCTGAAGGTCAAATTCAGTATACCAAAAGTAAATAAGTGCCTTTTTTCCCAAGTGACTTATCTTCCAAGATGATTCAATTCTACCAATAGTATCACCACCCACCTATCCATTTAGGCTCAAAAACTGAAACACTACCTGTGCAGAAAAGAGGTAACATAGCAGGCCAGAGACTGCCTATCCTTAGAAAGGCCTACTTGCAAGACTGGACTTTGGCTGGCACCTGGAAACTTGTATTTTGGGAGGGATCCCACTATTCCCAGAACTGATAAAAGTGGCTATGTCTAAACTGTACAAAGAGTGTAATTTATGCTGAACACTAACCTTCCTTCTGGTAGCCTGGAATTTTGGTACATGCTAGGTGCCTACATAACAGCCCCCAATAAAAACCTTGGGCCCTGAGTTTCTAATGAGCTTCCCTGGTAGACAACACTTCACAATTTGAATTAAGAGCATCCTGCATGGCTTCACCGAGAGAAGATATTTGGAGTAGGTACCTGATTCTCTCCAGGCTTCATCCCATTTACCTCTTCCTATTGATGATTCTGTCTTGTACTTTTTCACTAATAAATCATGCAGTGAGTACAACTATACGCTGGGTCCTGTGACAGCTTCCAGTGAAATCACCAAACCCTGGGGTAATCCTGAGGGCCTCTGACACATTTTATTTTCTCTTCTTTACCTACTTAATCAGTTACAAAGTCTTCTTGATTCAATATCCATGATACCACTTATCCATATTTTTGTCTCCATTTCCACGGTTTCTGTCCTATCCAGGCTTTGATTACTGTGCTGGTCTCCTACTGGGAATTCCTATTTCCAGACATAGTTTCTTAAAGGATAGTTCTGGTCATTTCATTTCTCAGTGCTAAAATCTTCCATATTAACCCATTTGTTCTAGAATCAAGGCCAAAATCCTAAATGTGGAATTTATAACTTTCCATTGGTTGGCTCCAAACGTTTTAATTTTGCCCTTTATATTCTACACATTACAAAGTCTCCACAGTCAGATGAAATCCCATAGACAGAATAAAATAATTTTGAATGAAGTATACTACCTCCAACAACAATGTTCACCATTTCTTCTACAATGTTCTGTACGATGTCTTGTGGCTTTTCCTCACAATCATGGTTTTCTCCATCATATAACATGTCATTTTTAGATAATGCTTTAAAAGAAGAAAAATTCAACAGAATATTATTTTAACTTTTTGGAAGCTTTTTACTAAACATTTACGATGAAAAACTCCTAAACCATGAGGAATAAAAGAAAAAACATCAAATAAATGACATGAAATTAGAAGCAATTATATGTTAAACCTTCAAAATTTAAACCAAAACTTAAATATTTTCCAAATTCAAGTCAATTTCAATAATGATTCATTTGACAAGCTATTACATTATTACACTTAACTGAATTTTCTAGATTAGTCCTTTAAGAACCAAAACTTTAAAAAGCATTTTAAATGAAACATTTCTAACATGTCCTACAGATGCTTACTTATACTTAGTACACACATTACACTATCCCTTATCAAATATACTGAATGTAATTAGGCTGGGTATAGTGGCTCATGCCTGTAATTTCAGCAATTTGGGAGGCCAAGGTGGGTGGATCACCTGAGGTGGGGAGTTGGAGACCAGCCTGGCCAACATGGTGAAACCCCATCTCTACTAAAAATACAAAAATTAGCCGGGTGTGGTGGCACACGCCTGTAATCCCAGCTACTCAGGAGGCTGAGGCAGGAGAACTGCTTGAACTCAGGAGGTAGAGGCTGGAATGAGCTGAGATTGCACCACTGTACTCCAACCTGGGAGACAGAGCAAAACTCTGTCTCAAAAAAAAAAAAAAAAAAAAAAAAGGTAATTCAAGCTTGTTTTGATTACTTAGGCTCATCAATAGTAATATCAACATTGTACTCTATGGTGAGGTCCCTGAAGAAGCATCTGGGCCTTCCCCAATACTTTCTGGTCCTTCCTATTTTTTCACCAACAGAATCTACATATCTAATGTAAAACTAAATTTAAGAAGCTAAAAAAGAATTCATTGTCCAATTTAATGTAAAAACAAACAAACAAACAAACAAAAACAAAACACCAACAGATAACTGCCAATCGAACTTCTGAACAGCGTAAGAGAAACTGATGAAATCTGATGTTCTGGATAGCTTGCACAGTCTATTGCAGAGAAAAACAGTAATTCCACTGGGCTTTTTAAAATGTTGAAAATATGTCAAAGCAGCTCAACTATCACTTTAGAATGCTTTGGGATTCAAAACGCTGTCTTGAGCTACCGTCCTACACCAAAGGGCATCAGACAGCATATTAGCTGGTGGTGCTGCAGTTTCAACTTCTTGAACCTTCCCACTACCATAAAGGACCACTACAGCTGAGCACAGGGGTCACACCTGTAATCCCAGCACTTTGGGAGGCTGGGTGGATCACTTGAGCCCAGGAGTTCAAGACCAGCCTGGGCAACACATTGACACCCAGTTGCTACAAAAAAAATTAAATATTAGCTGGGTATGGTGACATCTGCCTATAGTCTTAGCTACTTGGGAGGCTGAGACAGGAGGATCGCTTGCGCCCGGGAAGCATGCAATGACCCATGATTGTGTCACTGCATTTCAGTTTGGGTGACAGAGCAAGACCCTGTATCCAAAAAAAAAAAAGGAAAAAAGGTGAAAAAAAGGACCACTACTTATAATAGTGGCTTCTAGGTGCCTGTCCTCCCTATAATTTCACTTTTGCTAATTTACTGTCCGTAGTATCCTAAAAATACTGAAAGGAAAAGAGAAAACCAGATAAATATGCATGTAAATGAGCAACCTTATTTTATAAAATATCCAAATAAAAATAGCATTTGGAGACTTCTGTGAATAAAAACATAAATGTCTTGAAAGACAATTCTTCTGCCATTCTTGTTTTATTTCCACGCTCTAGTTGGCTAAAATTACCTCAAGTCTGAAAACTCAAGTTTCAAAGTAACTAAATATACATAACCACTATCTAAAAATGTACAAAATGACTAGTGAAGAGTCAGTTTTCACATAAGTATCTGAAAGAAACAGAACAGAATAATAGTGACTAATACTTGTTACATGTAGGAAGTGCTTAGAAGTTAACTACTATGTCCAAAGTCATGCAGCTGGTAAGTGACAGAGATGTGCTCCAAAAACGCACTCTGAACCAATGGCTGTCGAGCAGAATTTTCATTTATATCAGTTATTGGGGGAAAAACATCTTTAGAGCCAAAATAATCATGACAATCCCACAGGAAACTATGTCTTTCTAACTCTGTATTCTACAAGGCATCTACAGCAGTACCTCATACACAGCAGATGCTCCCATTCCTTGGGTCTTAGTCCATGTTGTTTCCTTGGATGGAAAATTTCCTACCCCCATCTATCAAGATTCAACTAAAATATCATTAACTTTCCTACAAAGAAATTTCCTAACTCTTCTCAGCAGAATTACTTCGTGCATGGCATTTTTAGGACACCTATCACATATTATACCTCATTTATGCTCGACTTCCAGGTATGCTAAGATCACACTAAAAGCAGTGGCTGTATCTCCATCATCTTTTTAACCTCAAGTCCTGGCATGGTGCCGAAGACACAGTATGCTCAATGAAGGTTTGCTAAATACACAGATAAACAAAATAATAAAGTCCCAGCTTTATTAGAGATTAGCCCTTTGAATCTGCCCATTTATAAGCTCACTGTGAAAGCAGGGGAAATTTTGGCAAGGGTAGGCTAGACAAATGTAAATCATTTAAGTGGTATGGATTCACTATTAGATTCAGTACTGTGAATGCTTAGCTTATCAAAGTCATCCTTTTTAAAACAAATAGTGAAGTACTATTTTTAAATGCATGCTTCTCAGAAAACTGGGGGTAAAATGTAAAAAGGCACATATTCATGCCACTAGTAAGTTTTGGAAAAGGCATGGTTTAAAAAAAAAGAAAAGAAGAGCTGAAAACATATTATAGAAGTCCTTCCTCAAAGTAAAAACACAGACTTCAGATAAACTGTAACTGACTCCTAACATGCTAGTTCTAGACAATCACACTGGAGAGGCAACAGAATTGTCATCATTTAAAAATGACATCAAGCTAAGGAAGGGCAAAGGGAACACCACAAATTCTCTGGTAGTTTCACAGAACAGCTGAAGCTGAAAATAACATTTAGGAAAACAATAACTTCATGGGATTATTTTTACAGAGAAACAAATTTGTAAGCTAAATATAATTTTTATAATCTTATAAGCATTTTCTTATAAATATACACTTAAAAAATCAGAGAACATCTCAATTTTAGTGATTACTATGCATCATGATTTTAAAAACGAAAATTTTTGTCTATCAGTTGGTTACTCAAAAACTTTTTTATATTTAATTTCAGTACTTTTTATGACCATAATCATATTTTTAAAACTGGTAATGATTTTTTAAAATTTTCAGTCATATTCCAGAAAACTTTACTAGGTCACTTGTTTGCTATGAAACCAATTGTAAGAAAACTGAAATTCCTATATAACATTCAATGGACATTTATGACCCTCTTTAGAAATATATCTGAGCTCCAAAGGAAATCTATAAATCATACTGCTCATGAGATGCTAATAAATGCAAAGTATCATTCATAGATACCTTGTAGGGTAGAGTCAAATTAACTTTACCACCTACAATGAGGAAAGTCCACAATTACCACAATGTGTCTGACAGACATTAAATCATATTATCCTTTCAACATTTCTTCATCAAAACTCTCATTCCTACACATTTCCCTTAACATACACCCCAAACCCCCTTTTCAAGAAGATTACTTTCAGCTGCAGTTGCCTGATCAGCTTCAGTCTGTTCATTTTCTGCACTGGAAATATCAGATCCATTTTCAGGTTCTGTGTCATCCTGAAGACTTTTATCTACATCATTTGTATGGAGGTCAAGGTCCCTTTCGTGTTCTTGGGATATGTGATCAACAGTCTGAGGTGGCAAATATCTAAGTTGAGGTGATTCAGGCTCATGATGGCTTACTGGAGACTGTAACAGATGCTGCTGCTGCCGATGCCTTTCTTTTTCCATTTGTTTTGCTTCCTGTAACTGGAAATAAATAAAATTTCCAGTATTAGTAAATTAAGCTGTTTAAAATTTGGAAGGATAATGTTACCTCCAACAATCCTTTCTATAAAGTGCCATTCTCTCTATGCTTGGAAATTAAAGTTTATCAGAAATGGAGAAGATAAACTATACTAAAAACAATGAACAATGTTTACTTCTTAGGTGGCTAGAAATCAGCACATAAGAACAGAGATGAAAGACTTCCACTATAAAGCATTTTCACTGCATTTCATATTTGTGTGAAACACACACACATTCACTTTTGCTTATACATACAGAATGAAAGTCTATAAAAATACATAAGAAGCTGGTAGTAACGGTTACCTATAGAGGGTCGAGATTAGGAAATAATAAAACGGGAAACCAGAGTGGGAGGGAACTTGTCAGTGTTTATCCTTCTGGAGCATGTTCTTATGTCACCTTGTCAAATATCTTTTAATTAAAAAATATTAAAATTACATTTAATAGAATTACAATGAAGGCTTAAATCACTCTACCCAGTCATCTAATAATTATGAAAAACACTGTATCTACAAATGTCTGAATTTTATTTTAGAAAAACTGTCATTATTATGTATATAATACTATCTGTAAAACTGGCTCATAAAATGTTAAAAACATTAACAGTTGGGATCACAAGATTTCATTTTTTAGCACTTTATTGCTTTTCACACATCTCTTTTGGTCCTTAAGACCAGATAAGAATGAGTCTCACAGAATTCATTTCCACCAAGATAAATCTTATACAGTACCAAATATGAACAATTCACATTCTCCAGTAATATTCCAGGTTAGGTGGAAATGCCAGAATTATATGAATTTATAAAGTAAGCTTGAATTAAAAGATTTTAATAATAAAGTCTGACAAGATTTGCTTTGTGGGGAGTTTTATTTTGTGGGGGAAGGGAAAAATTAAGGTTACCAGTAGTTAATATCAAAGAATTCAACGTCTAGTTTAGAAGATTTTAGCAAATGTGGAAGTTAAGTCATCTGTATCCCATTTTCCCTTACTTTCTCTCCCTTTTCCACCTTTTCTATAATTATCCACAGCACAGAACTAAATACCCTTTGTAACACAATACATGTTCATAGCCTTTACCATAATTCAGTTCTATAGTTGTTTAAGGGAAACTCTTTGCCTCAAATGTTCGTAAGATCTTCAAAGGTAATAGTCAAGTCAGTTTTGCTCGTCACTGTGTAAGTGAGACCTAGCACAGTGCCAGGAACATATAAGGAACTTAATAAAAGTCTGTTAATCAAATCAAACCAATAAAACTTTGTTATTAAAAAGTGACAAAAATATTTTATTTACGTCCTCCAAAAAAAGCAACAAAACCACTGTTTGTGGCTGCAAAATATTAGAAATAAATTAATGCCACTACAGAGGAGAGTGACTATATATAAAAGACTATACTATATGCTTAAGTACTATACATCTATAAAAAAGAGTGAGGAAGGTCTTTAAGGACTGATATAAAATGCTTTCTAGGACATACTGTTCAATGATAGCAAAATACTAAAGAGAATGTATAGCATGTGAGATAGCTAGTTTTCAAGATGGTCACCGATGAGGTCCACCTCTCAATTTCACTCCCTTGTGTAGTCCCTTTCCACAATGTACCTGTGTGCCACTTCTGATTATAAGGTAGACATGTGGCTTCTGTCTTACATTCAAGGGGTGGAAAGAAGGGAAGAAGAGGAATGCAGTGGTAGGAATTAGGAGGAATTAGTACTTTTCTGAGTAGACCTTTTGTACAGCTCTAACTCTTAAATTGCAGTAATGTTTTACATACCTAAAAAATAAGTAAATACAGTTCGCCCTCTGTATCCATGGGTTCTACAGCTGTGGATTCAACCAACCAAGAATTGAAAATATTGATGGCGGAGGGAAAGAATGGCTGTGTCTGTACTGAACAAACATGTACAGACAACTTGGTTTTTTGGTCATTATTCCCTAAACAATACAGTATAACAACTATTTACAAAGTATTAGGTACTGTAAGTAATCTAGAGATGATTTAAAGTATACAGAGGATGTGTGTAGATTATATGCAAGTATTACACCATTTTATAAAACAGACTTGAGTATCCATGGATTTTGGTATCCATGGGAGGGCCCTGGAACCAATTCCCCATGAATAATACTGAGAGACGACTGTAATTAAAACTAACCAGAATGTGACAAATACCAAAAATGAAAAGCAGAGAGTAACAAATGAGTCTACTGAGGGATGACTGTAACTAAAGCTAACCAGAATGTGACAAATACCAAAAGTGAAAAGCAGAGAGTAACAAATGAGTCCAACTATTATCACAAAGGAATAGTATTACCCTATTCAGAGTGTGAGGAAGAAAGGAAACTAATCTAAGTAACCAGAAAATAATATTTTGAATGGATAAGGCTAAAGACAAAAAAACCTGAAATGCTATAACCTACTTAGTAAATTTGCTTCTAACACTGGTAATGATCAGCAATTCTAAAACTAATGGGTATAAAGGATTGAATAATCAATGTATTTAGAATATAAAAACCATATTTCTTATTGTTTAGAGAAAGAAGTTTACAAATAAAGGGAGAAGACTGAAATGAACCCCGTATTGTTGCACTGGAATCAGAAATATCACTATGAACACATGGTTTTATTACCAACATATGGAAACTCACATACAGGTGTGGGAATTGAGTGGGACAGAAGGGATAGTACCTAAATACACATTTCCTAACTCTATCTGCTGAGAGGCCTAGAAGCAATAACACAGAGTGACAATGAATACATCTAGCACTCAGATTTTGGTTTCTAAACACCATTCTCCAATCAAAAAAAAGAGCTAGAGCTGCTCCTTATTGAAGTGGTTGATTCCAAGGTTGAAGCTGGGAAAATTCAAAATGAGCCTGGAACATCTTGAGAATCCAAAAATTATGGAAGTACTCAAAAAAGGATGGGAGCTAGTCACAAGGACACAGGGCCAAAACTGTAATAATTTGGGCAACAAAATAAGTAACGGTAGCACACATTACAACCATAAAATAAATATCTGTGACTACAGACTGATATAAATAATTGAATAAATAATTAAGGGAGAAGAAATTCAGTTAATAAATACAGAAGTAAAGAGAGAAACAGGAAAATCATTAGGGAAATGCCACAATAATTAACTGTTGCCAACAAGACCTACTGATAGATATCAAAACTGAGGGAAGTGGGGGGAGGATCTGAGGAGAAACAGAGTATTTGCACAGTCTTAAAATATCTCCCCAAAGACATTTATTAATTGCAAAAGAAAAACTACTAACTTCATAGTGGAGGAACCTGACAGATAACTACCTTAAGCAAGTGATCAAGGTTAACATAACCAACATTAAGATATACCAACACCATGAACTCCTGACAAAACGCACTGAAAAGGACACAACAGATATTCTGGCAAAAAACTGCACAACCTCATTCTAATCATGAGAAAATATCAGAGAAAGTAAACTGAGGAAAATTCAACAAAATAAATTATTAGTATCCTTTTAAAAATGGCAAGATCATGAAAAAGATAACGAAAAGTTGAGGAACTGTCACATACTGGAGAAGACTAAGACATAGAACTAAATGCATACTAAACGCAATGTGGGATCCTGGGTCAAATCTTAAAACATTGGTGGGAAAATTGGTGAAATTCAAGCAGGGTCTGTAGTTTAGTTAACAGTATTGTACCAGTGTTAATTCTGCTTTTGATAATTGTACTATGTAGGTATGTAAGTTAACTGCATTAAGCGAAGCAGGGTGAAGGGTAAAAGGGATTTCTCTGCAAAACTTTTGCAATTTTTCTCTATGTTTAAAAAGAGTTCAAAATAAGAAGCTTGGTGTGAATTTTTAATAGTGAAGACCTAGGCAATTAAAAGCAATTCTCTAGTTGCTGACCTCTTAACAATCAACCTGAAGCAGTATAAAGTATAAGGAATATCATGCCCCTTTATCATATGGGGGGAAACATGTATTTCATTTCAAAAGTACAGAATATTTCATTTCAAAAGTACAGAAATGTACTTTTTTAAGGCTTAATTAATAATTTTATTTCAGATTAGATTAAATTATTTTATATCTACATTACACTCTACTAAGCTTGAATGCAATAGAAGTAGTAATTCATAACTACTTCCACAAGGAAGATGGCAATCAGTATATTTCACATTCTATTTGTGAACAACTAAAAATACGTTGTCCAAAGTTAAATCAGTAAACCTTAAAACAAAATAAAACACAATACCACAAATCTCCAGTAAGTGGAACTGTAAATAAAAGACATTCTTTTCTATAGGTACAAAGATTTCACTCTAATTACTGTAAACTCCTTTCTATATTTAATGCCTGTTGTGTTCTATACAATCTCTCCCTTTTTAAAATACTTACTGCTTGGTTTTCCATGCGTGCAAAGATAACATTTAGCATCTGAGTGAGAGTAGCTTTGGCTGTTGTCTGATTGATGAGATTTTTGCTTGCTAAGTAGATATTGTAACATGTTCTCACAGCTTGCAGTACAGTCCCTTCATGAATTTCTATGTGTTGTGATGTTACTGCAGTAAGTAAAGCCTTTAAGAAGAAAAAAAAAAAAGGACAAAGTTAAAGAGATTTTCTTTTTCTTTTTTTTGAAGACAGTCTTTCTCGCTCTGTCACCCAGGCTGGAGTGCAGTAGTGTGATCATAGCTCACTGTAGCCTTGAACTCCTGGGCTTAAGTGATCCTCTCACAGCAGCCTCCTGAGTAGCTGCTACACGTGAGTACCACCACAGCCAGCTATAGGATTACAGGTAAGCACCACCACACCTGGCTAATTTTGTTTTATTTTTCTGTAGAGATGTAGTCTCTCTTTGTTGCCCAGACTGGTCTCGAACTCCTGGCTTCATGCAAGCCTCACCTCAGCCTCCCAAAGTACTGGGGTTACAGGCATGAGCCACCACACCCAGCCTTAAAGTGGTTTTCTGCATCTAGAGTTTCAGCACAAAAATTAAGCATTTTCATATTACAATGAAAACTTTCAGAAACAATTACCACTTGCAGGTAGTATACACAGAATTTCTACTGGCCTTGAATATATCATCAACTGTTAAAATATTTGATGTTTTCCTCACTGTGGCAGTAGTTTCCACATAATCTGAAAACCATTTAACTGATTTGCTTCAACCAAGGTTTCATTTTAATGAAAATACTATTTAATTTACTAAAATGCACAGCATGAAAGCTGTTACAGTAGAGCACAGATATGTCACATGAGATATCTGTTGAACTAGACCACCAACTTGGGAAGATACACATTGTGTCTTATTTGCCTCTACATTTTTCTGAGATCTTTTTTAACATACTGAACTCAGTAATTGTGGTGGTGGTGTTATTGTTGAAGAGGTTTATAAATGTTTTAGAATAAAGCATGTAAAATAATCCTAAAGTAGCTGGGCATAAGTGGCATATACCTGTGGCCCCACCTACTTGGAAGGCTGAGGTGGGAGGATCATTTGAGCCAGGGAGGTCAAGGCTACAGTGAGCTGTGATCATGCCACAGCACTTAGCCTGGGCAACACAGTGTGACTGTCCCAAATTAAAAAGCAAATTCCTAAGGCAAATACTTCAATAAAATGAACAAATTTCGCCTATGTGAATTTTCACATATTGGGTTACTTACAATTTCTCAAGAGCAAAGACTCTTTTGTCTTCTTTATGTTGTACAATGCTATGCAGAGTTAGCATTAATGGGCATTATCTTAAACCATAAATGATATGAAACTATACATGATAGGTCAAAATGATCAACCTGTTTTGTTGTTTTTTTTTCTTTTTTGAGACAGGATCTCACTCTGTTGCCAAGCCTGAAGTGCAGTGCAGTGAACACGGCTCACTGAAGCCTCAATTCCTGGGCTCAAGTGATCCTCCCACTTCAGCCTCCTGAGTAGCTGGGACCACAGGCACACATCACCACATGTGGCTAATTTTTAAATTATTTTTTGTAGAGACAGGGTCTTGCTGTGTTGCCCAGGCTGGTCTTGAACTTCTGGGATCAGGTGACCTTCTTGCCTCGGTCTCCCAAAGTGCTGGGATTACAGGCATGAGCTACCATGTCCAGTATTTTTTTTTAGAATAAAAATATTATATGGCTTCTGAAGAAACACCACTATAAAACTGAAAGGCTCCAAAAGGGCTGTATTCACACATGAAAGAACCCTTCATATATATATATAAAAAAACAATTTCAAAAGTACTGTATTATATATAGCACATGAAAATTTTACTGCCATAAAAACACACCATTACCATTAGCAATAACATTAAGAACTCAGTATCTGTAACAGAATGAAAACATTACTAATTTTTCCCCAAAGGAATTCAATCAAACAGGTACACTACAGCACGAACTCAGAACAGGGTTTTGCCGAATAAGTTCAATAGACGGATGCATGCAAGGATATCAGGAGAGTTGGCAGACAAGTAGTGTCCATCTAGTGATTCATGAGTTGAGAGGACACCCTATGAAGGGTCCAATAGTACAGAAGAAACTAGAAGGGTCACAGCTTTAAGAACTACCCTGAAGTTTGATGGATGGAATATATATGAAAAACATGCCAGAAACAGAAAAGCTCTGGAAGACTCTGGGGGCTAAGCCTAAACTGAGATCTTCAAAAGAAGAGATATGAGAACATAGTTTTCCTCTAACAAACTCTTGGCATACAACATTAAAATCTCCTAATATGGAGTCTAGAAAGCATCCAAATAACCTCTTTTTTTTTTTCTTGAGACTGAGTTTCACTCTGTTGCCCAGGCTGGAGTACAGTGGCATGATCTCAGCTCACTGCAACCTCCGCCTCCCAGGTTCAAACGATTCTCTTGCCTCAGCCTCCTGAGTAGCTGGGACTACAGGTGCCCACCACTATGCCCAGCTAATTTTCTTGGTATTTTTAGTAGACATGGGGATTTCACCATGTTGGCCAGACTGCTCTCAAACTCCTGACCTCAAGTGATCCGCCCAACTTGGCCTCCCAAAGTGCTGGGATTATAGGCATGAGCCACTGCGCACAGCCTCAAATAACCTGTATTATAGCTGGAATGCACATAAAATGATCTTTCCTAATATTTTAAGGTGAAAGGCATCTGAATTTTGAAGATACAGATTATTAATAACAATTTTACTTTATATAATAATTACCTTTATTATCTGCAGCTGAACTCCTTCATCTGTCTGAGGGCCCTGAAAGCAGCCACATATTGTTTCAATAATTCTATCAATTAATTTTTTGCCTGGTGTTGTACTATCTGGAGCATTGCCAGTCAAGTGCCCATAAGCAATAAGTTTCTAAAACAGAGAAAGAAAACAAAGATCCTAAGTAACAAATATTACATATACTAATGCAATATACATTAAAATTACAGTATACAATTGAATATATATAAAAATTTTTACATAAAAATACATAGGTATTATCAAAGCCAAAGCTATACCAACTTTTTCTGTAGAAACTTTATTCATATAAATATGTATTTATACTTGTAATAACCACAAAAACAGAACCACAATAAACCATCAGGTAATATTTTGAGAAAGCCAAGCCTTGAGAACCTGTCTCTGATGAGTTAGAATTGCTTACTGTGGCTGGGTGCAGTGGCTCATGCCTGTAATTCCAGCACAATGGGAGGCCTGCTTGCCTCCCACACTGCCAGTCCACATTGGGCGGACTGCTTGAGCTTAGGAGTTCGAGGCCAGCCTGAGCAACATGGGGAAAACCTATCTCTACAAAAAATAAAAAATTAGCTGGGTGTGGTGGTACATGCCTATAGTCCCAGCTACTCAGGAGGCTGAGATGAGAGGACTGCTTGAGCCTTGGGAGGTGGAGGTTGCAGTAAGCCGAGATTGTGCCACTGCCCTCCAACCTAGGTGATAGTGAGACCCTGTCTCAAAAAAAAAAAAAAAAAAAAATTGCTTATTGCTTTCCATATAAACAAGGTTTTACTGATACTGCTTTTGTGAAAATTATCTTCATGCTTTTAAATGACCCCCAATCTCTTTTCAAATGATTCATCAATATATATAAAACCCAGTTTCCATATACTAGTTGAAATAAATCATAGATTTGTTCATTCATCATTATCAGTATACCCTGGAAGGAAGGCTTCAGATATTACCATTCTAATTTTCCAGTAAAAACAAGATCACAAATCGGATGAACTTAACTTTAACCTAGCCTTAAGGACAAATCATATGGTCTTTTCCTAGCCACTTAATTATAGTTGAATACATATAATGCCCAAATAGTGAGAACACCTGAAAAGAGAAGTATTCCTCTACTTAGAAACTTGTCTTACAAATATAATATCTATGAGGATCCTCTGTCTATGTGTCAAACAAGGTAACAGAGTTCAGAAATTTTTCTGACATAAATGACTGCCAGAGCTAAAGTATAGCAGTTAAATATTAAATTATATTAAGCTGCCAATATTAACCTATTGCTTCATATAAAACAGCAGACACACTGCCAGGCACAGTGGCTCACAACTGTAATCCCAGCACTTTGGGAGGCCAAGGCAGGTGGATCACTTAAGGTCAGGAGTTCAAGACCAGTCTGGCCAACATGGTGAAACTGTCTCTTCAAAAAAAAAAAAAACAAAACAAACAAAAAAATTAGCTTGGCGTGGTTACACACGCCTGTATTCCCAGCTACTTGGAAGTCTAGGGCAGGAGAATTGCTTGAACATGGGGGCAGAAGTCACAGTGAGCCAAGATTACGCCACTGCACTCCAGCCCAGGTGACAGAGCAAGCCTCCATCTCAAAAAAGTAAACAAACAAACAAACAAAAAAACAGCACTTAGAAAAATTATTTGCAAATGGTGATGTATGTAAAGTCGGCAGCAGGTTAAAAGTATTACGGATCTTGCATTTCACTGATGAGAAGAGACCAAATCAACACTTTCCATTACTGATAATCTTACTAAAGATTTTATACCCCACTAAGTTAACGATTGTTATTAAACTAGAAACGTCTTTTTGCAACTATTATTATGTCTTAAACATAAAAAATCATTTGGATTTTTTATCACAAAAAAGAGTATTAAAAGCTTTCATGGAAATGTCTGAATCATCAACGTGAATAATGTTTTAGAAACACATTCAAAGTAGACAGTTTTTAGAAAGTGCCATTTTACACATACCTGTAAGCAATCTAGAGATGTACTAACTATGCGGGGACATTTGGACTGGCATGCCAACTCAAAAGGCAAGAAGTACTTGTCTGCTTCAATAAAATTTGTCTTTGATTTCACTGGTGGAAGGGTGCTTGATCCAGCTTTTGCTTCTCCATGAGGAGGACTAAATGAAAAAGAAAAGTCTGATTATAGCATATCACATTTATAATATTGATGAAAAACCCATGTAGAAACACAGAATTTCAGTTCTAAAAGGAATCTTGCTAAACCAGTCGTCTATCTTCCCATACTTCAAGAAGAAACTCAAGCCCAGAGAAGTGAAGTGGTTTGCCACATGGTCAAAAGCTAGTGTCCAGAGCTGTGACTGAACACAAGACACTGAAATCTTGTCTGCAAAACTGGTCTACAAAAACTGTGAAATTCAAGGTGCTTCTATTACAGAAATATTTTATTGTCACTTAACAAATTTGGCATTATAATACCTTAAAAAGCAATGGCCTTTCTATTTGTCCTTAAGTCAAAAAGTGAGCTTTTTAGTTATTCGATATTGCCCTAAAAAGGTCAACACTACCAAAAAACCTAATAATTTTTTCAAATATGAATCAAAGTCTACGAAAAGACTCTGAAGGCTATCTTATGGTATTTTAGAAGTATCTTTAGATACTTATTTACATGAGAATCTTTTTGTATTTTTAAGTATGCTTAGAGCAGAGCCTGGTGGCTCATGCGTGTAATCCCAACACTTTGGGAAGCCGAGGCGAGTGGGTCACTTGAGTCCAAAAGTTCGAGACCAGCCTGGGCAATATGGCAAAATCCTATCTCTACAAAAAATTAACACAGGCATGGTGGTGCTCGCCTGTAGTCCCAGGTACTCGGCAGGCTGAGGTGGGAGGATCACTTGAGCCTGGGAAGTGGAAGTTGCAGCGAGCTGTGATCACACCACTGCACTCCAGCCTGGGCAACAAAGCGAGACCCTGTCTCCAAAAAAACACGTGCATACATTTTTATAAATATATATAAAAATAGGTTTTAAGAAATATAATCATATATTTTGTTTGTTTTTATGTAACTGTATTTCTTAAAACCTATTTTTAAAGTTGATTTTACTATAAACTCGCATGCAGAAAATTTGCCACACTAAAATACAGATGACTGTATTGTTTTGACCAAGACTGACAAGTTTGAAAATTATTTTTACTAAAGAAAAGAAATCCCACAAACCTCTGTTTTTCAGTTTCTGCTTTTATTTCCTCTGAGGGGGGAAAAAAAAGAAGCATACATTAGAAAACTTGACAACAAAAAGACTGAGTAATTTCATAATAACTTTTATAAACTCATTTGGACCTTCTACATAAAGTTGGAAAGAATGCAAATTTAATAAAAATTAGGTGCTAAAATTGTTCCATCTAAATTTTTTAATTTACACAAATAATATAAAACTATATGAATAGGCACATTAACAATCACAAGGATAAGTGAAGTTATAGATTATTAATTCCCAACACATTTCCTTTTCTCAAAATATTTTCTTTTTTGTCAAGTAACTATTTATATTAAGTAGAAGTATTAATATTAAGAACACGGCCAAGTTCAGTGGCTCACGCCTGTAATCCTAGTGCTTTGGGAGACCAACGCAGGAGGATCACTTGAGGCAAGGAGTCTGAGATCAGCCTGGGCAACAAACACCCCATCTCTACAAAATAAAAAAAAAAAATGTAAATCAGCTGGGCATGGTGGTGTACACCTGCAGTCCTAGCTATGTGGAACAGGGGGTTGAGGTAGGAAGGTCCCTTGAGCCCAGGAGTTAAAGGTTACAGTGAGCTATAACCACTAGACTCCACTACACTCCAGCCTAGGCACAGGAACAAGACCCTGTCCTCCCAGCAAAAAAAAAAAAAAAAATCACAACAGAATAATGTGTATGCTATATATTGAAGTCACAAAATATATGGCAGATGTTTGGGGACAGGGGGAAAAACACCTCAATGTACCAACCTTGAGATTACCCCAGGGAGATTATCAGACCAGAACTATAACTTCTTAAATATGTTTGTGCATTGATATTTAACTACTTTTTCTATTTATGACTATACAAGGCCCTATAAAATACACATGCTCAATTTAATGGGAAATTTTCCCTTTCACTATTTACACTATAAGGTATGAGATAAATTAGACAAATCCTACCTGTAATAGAAGAACCTTAAATTTAATTGGCTGAGCGCAGTGGCTCATGCCTGTAATCCCAGCACTTTGGGAGGCCAAGGTGGGCAGATCACCTGAGGTCAGGACTTTGAGACCAGTCTGGCCAACGTGGTGAAACATCGTCTCCACTAAAAATACAAAAATTAGCCAGGCATGGTGGTGTGCGCCTATAACCCCAGCTACTCGGAAGGTTGAGGCAGGAAAATCACTTGAACCTGGGAGGTGGAGGTTGTAGTGAGCCAAAATCACACCACTACCCTCCAGCCTGGGTGACAGAGTAAGACTCCATCTCTTAAAAAAAAAAAACTTTATTAATTAATTTATATATTGGGGAATCTGACTGATTGACTAAATCTGCTTGAAATTTGGAAGAAAGGTTTTCAAATGTGTGCCAAGTACTACTACACTTTACATATACTAAACTTTACACGACTATTACACTTTACATGCAACTAATGTATTTATGTTTGGCAACAATCCTATGAGGTATGTACTATTATATCTTCATTTTAAAGACTGGAAAATTGAGGAAGAGAGGTTGAATAACTTGCCCAAGTGTTGCATGGCTTGGACATATGGCTAATCAGGCTTCAATAAATATTAGGTAATCTAACTACAGATGCTGGTTTATTAACCACTCTATAACATAGGTGTATCTGAGAAACTGAACAAAATGTGCTAAACTGGGGTATGATAAACAATCACTGGCCTATACATTATTATTTAACACTATCACTAACTGAGCATCTTTCATGTATCAGATACTGTATTAAACTCTTTAAAAAGCGACTTTGCCAAATCACTTTGCTATACAATTTCTACAACTGATTCGCACAATCCATACAACTTATTCATACAATACGTACAAATTTACTCATTGCCTACTGTGTGCCAGGCATTGGATGTTCAGTATTTCAGTTTAGCTTTCTGTGAAACAAACCCCTTTCCATTTTATCACTGGTAGAACTAGAAGGGAGACAGTGTAAAAATATTATCTGCAGCTATTTAAAATACTACTTTAATAAAGGTTCACAATGATATTTAAGTTCTGTATATCAGCTACCAAGATTTCACGGTTCACCAACAGATACAATAAAAAATAATCTAAATCACTTTAAAATGTATGTGTGGGCTGGGCGCAGTGGCTCACACCTATAATCCCAGCACCTTGGGAAGCAGAGGCACATCGATCACTTGAGGTCAGGAATTCGAGACCAGCCTGGCCAACATGGTGAAACCCCATCTCTACTAAAAATACAAATATTAGCCGGGTGTGGTGGTGCACGCCTGTAGTCCCAGCTACTTGGGAAGCTGAGGCACAAGAATCGCTTGAACCCAGGATGCGGAAGTTGCAGTGAGCCAAGATTACACCACTACACTCCAGCCTGGGCGACAGAATGAAACTCCGTGTCAAAAATAAATACAATAAAATATATGTATGGATAAGGAAGAAATGCTGTGCTGACTGCCCTAAACCGTCATAAAATAATTTAAGTACTTTTCATTTTTAAAAATTATCATTATTTAAGAGGCTGAGATACTACTACAAACCAGTAAGGTAGGAAAAAGGCAAGGCAGGGGAAAAGGAGCTGGCAGTTTTTGTATAAGGTGAATTCCCATTTATAAAATAATTCCAGAATAGAGTATTCTAGTTAAGTAAATTATACACTAGGAATATCAGAGGAAGTGAAACATTTTAAAGAGCACTGTGTTTTGATACCAAATATCTCTAAATAACTGTAAGCATGAGAAACAACTCTAATTTCACTAACTACTAGATTATAAAGGTTCCTTATATTCTAAAACATGGGTGAACAAAAGCCTACCATATGTTTTTGTGCAGTCCATGAGTGGAAGAATAGTTTTTACAGATAAACGTCTGCAATCAACTTGATAGGGAAACTAAGGATCAGAATAAAAAATGGCCAGTTCTAAGGTCAGATAGCTGAGAGGCAGTGATCCAGAAACTTGTTTCTCTAGTCGTTTTGTTTGTTTGTTTTTGTGAGATGGAGCTTCGCTCTTGTTGCTCGGGTTCAAGCGATCCTCCGGCCTCAGCCTCCCGAGTAGCTGGGATTACAGGCATGCGCCACCACACCCAGTTAATTTTGTATTTTTAGTAGAGACAGGGTTTCTCCATGTTGGTCAGGCTGGTCTTGAACTCCTGACCTTAGGTGATCAGCTGGCCTCGGACTCTCAAAGTGCTGGGATTACAGTCATGAGCCACCGCGCGCGGCCTTGTTTCTCTAGTCTTAGACTAGCGTATTACCCACTACATTGTGCTATATTTAAGCAAACTTCTAATAACTGGCGCAAAAGAACTGAAAAATATCATTCTACAATTATCATGGCAAACACATTACATTCCCCCGTCATCTGCAGGGGATATATTCCAAGACCTCAGTGGATGCCTGAAACCTCAGATTAAATCAAACTTGATTTCTGTCAACTAGAACACGTTTCTGTTCACGTCTTTCACGACAAATTTAATGCCTTTTTCATCTTAACTAAGCACTTATCACATACTATGGCCGTAATTTTCAGTTTGAAGTTCGACAGCAAAACTAGCAAGAATTCTTTTTCCTTCTTCATAATTTCACAGACAGAAGATTCTTTCTTACTACAGATCTTAGTAACCTCAGCATATGATTTTTTTTTCTTAAGTTGAGAACTTTCACCTTTTCACTTAAAGAAAGCATTTCACAAGCTTCTCTTTGGCATATCTGAACTGCCAGTATCACCACTCTTGTGCTTTGGGGCTATTAAGTAAAATAAGGGTGACCTGAACACAAGCATGCCCTAATGCAACAGTCAGTTGTGATAACTGAGATGGTTACTAAGTGACTAAACGGGAAGGTAGCTTATAAAACATGGAGACACTGGACAAAGATTCACATCCTGGGTAGGACAGGGCAAGATTTCATCATGCTACTAAGAATGGCATACAATTTAAAACTTAAGAATTGCTTATTTATGGAATTTCTATGTAATATTTTCTAGCCAAGTCAACACTGTTTATAAGGCGCAGGACTTGTTTAATGAACAGGAAAGACTTTTTTTTTTTTAAACTGAGTATGTACAAGTTATACCTAATCTCCTAAGTATATTAAACATCTCCCCTCATAGTATTATTTTAACTATCAACTTGTTTAGCTGCTCTTTTTTCCACTTTGACAGTACAAATACAACCCCCAAAATAAAATTTATATGGATTCAACAAATTTTATTATCTACACACTATGAATTATTTGTATTTACCTCTCATTACATCAATTTTGTCTTATATATAGTGTAATTTACAAAGTGATAGCAGCTACTCAATGCAAACTACAGTGGTAATTTAAGGAAAGCTCTCAAAGGCAAACGGATAGTTTTGTTTGTTTTGTTTTCCTTTTTTTAAGACGGAGTCTCACTCTGTTGCCCAGGCTAAAGTGCAGTGGTGCAATCTCAGGACGCTGCAACCTCCTCTTCCCGGGTTCAAACAATTCTCCTGCCTCAGCCTCCTGAGTAGCTGGGATTACGGGGCGCCCGCCACCATGCCCAGCTAATTTTTGTATTTTTAGTAGAGTCGAAGTTTCACCATGTTGGCCAGGCTGGTCTTGAACTCCTGACCACAGGTGATCCACCCGCCCTGGCCTCCCAAAGTGCTGGGACTACAGGCGTGCGCCACCGCGCCCAGCCACAAATGGATAGTTTTTAATAAACACATTAGAACCTACACATCCAAAGCATTGTCTCCTTCAAAGCAGTAACTGTGGGAGTCTATATATCAATTACCATAATGCTGCTAGTATTCAAAAATATTTATGGAATTCATCTTTTTGTGTTTCTTTCCTGCTTTCCTCTTTCTTTTAAATGTATAAACTCACAAAGGAAAATTCTCTAGAAAGAGAATCAAACCAGCCACCAATTAATCACAAGTAGCTTTGAGCCAAGTCTGAAGAAAGGAATGTGACTACAAAAGTTAACTTCAGTATTTCTGTGATCTGACTCAAACTTTATGTGTGCAAGCACTATTCTAAGAAATTATTAGTAAATGTAAATTCCATGGACAAGGAAGAAGAATGGAACAATCTCATTAACCTAGTAGGGCAAGGATATATTAAGAAGAAAAGGGGTTCTGGCTTGCATAACTGGATAACAGAGGTACTTAGCCACAATGCCATTTTCTCAATGTGCAGGGGTAGAGTTGGAGGAGTAGGAATGAAGAAGAGTTAATGGTCATGTTTTATTTTAAGTAAGTGTGGGATATTTAAATAGCAATATTCAGCAAGAATCAAGATTTATGAATTTGAAAACTGGGAGAGAGTGTGGCCGACTATATTTCCCAAAAAGACCACTATGGTGTCTGCCATCCCACATGTTCTTCTACAGAGTGACCTTGCCACCAGGAGATAGTCTAATTCCCCTCCCCTTAAATCTGGGCTGGCCTTAGACATTCATTTATAGCCAACAGAATGCAGTGGAAGTGACAGTTAACAACAGCTGAGGTTAGGTCAGAAAGGCCAAGCAGCTCCTGGCTGATTCTCTTATAACAGAATTACTGGCTTTCCAGGCATCCCCTCTTGGAGCCCAGTGGCCCTATTGTGAGAAGCCCAAGCCACATGGAGGCTACATAAAAATAGTTCCGTCACCAGTTCCAGCTGAGCCCAGCTTTCAAAGTCATCACCATCCAGGCACCAGACATGTAAGTAAAGATGGCTCCAGAGGATTCCAGTTCCTGGCCATTCACATCTCCCTCAGTCATTTCAGTTTGCCCAGCTGAGGCCCCAGACACTGTGGAGCAGCAGCATACCCCATCTGAATTCCTGACACACAGAACCTGTAAGCATAATAAAATGATCACTGCATTACACTACTAAGTCTTGGGTGGTTTATTATACAAAGATAGATACCTGGAATAGGAAAAGTTAAAGAGGCTTAGAGAGAATGGGGTTTGAAATAACTTCTTGGCAAATGGGAGAGAGCTACCTAGAGGTACAAAAGGATTGCCAGGATCATGGAAAGTTCTTTTAATGTGTTGTGAAAATTCAGATAAGGAAACCACATGGTTAACAGATACAGAGCTTAATAAAATGCAGCTAGGGCTTTGTTCCCTAAATCAATTCCTTTGTAATATGCCTGGCAATCCCTGACTCCTCCCCTCAAGATGGATGGAGGCTGAACTTCACCTCTTAAGTGAAATATTCCACAGCCTCAGCCTCTTGCCCATTTGCCATTCTCACTCATCATCCCTGCTTATGTGCTCCCATAGAACCAAGGACCAATTTTTATAAGGCACTTATTTATAAAGCACTGAGATTATTTGCTTACCTTTGATTCTGAGCTACCAGAATGCAAGGAACTTTTTATTTTTAAATTTAATTTTATTATTTTAATGGACACATATTAATTGTACATATTATATATTTATGGGGTACAATTAGGTGTTTTGATATGTTTTTACAATATGGAATGACCAAATCAAGCTAATTAACAAATCCAAGTCACATACTTTATTTTTTATTGTAAAAACATTTAAAATCTACTTTTAGTAATTTTGAAATATATAATGCATTATTACTTATTACAGTCACAGTAGCTAAGATATGGAGGCAACCTAGGTGTCCATCATCAGATGAATGGATAAAGAGAATCTTATAAAATATACAAAATGGAATACCATTCCGCCTTAAAAAGAAGGAAATCCTGTCATTTGCGACAACATAGGCAAGATATTACACTAAGTGAAAAAATGGAAGATATTACGCTAAGTGAAAAAATGGAAGATATTACGCTAAGTGAAAAAAGGCACAGAAAGACACATGATTTTACTTGTATGTGGAATCTAAAAAAGTCAAACTGATAGAAGTAGAGAGTAGAATGAGGGTTACCAGAGGTTAGAGGAGGTACATAAATGGGAAAAAGAGAGATAATGATTAAAGCATACAAAATTTCAGCTACACCAGAAGAATAAGCTTTAGTGATCTGTTACATACAACAGGGACATTTTTCATTCTTCTTTGCATTCCTAGCATCTAGCACAGTGTGACTTACATAGTAAGCAGACATTTAATAAACGCTACCATATTCTGGAGAACTATAAGAGAAAGAAAAAAATAACATCTTGTTCTTTGCTATTTTCTTTCCTTTTCCTTTGCATACCTTCCCTATTTATGATTATTACATATAACATCAGGGACAGAGAGTGACACTGTTCCTAAAGCCATCTGTTTTGAGTTTATACAAAGTGTAACCTCTACTTAGATTCATAAGTTTTTAAACAATTTAACTGGTTAGAAGAAACAAACTATGAAGCCCAGGTGATATGGAGAAAAAAATACTTTTTACTCATCAGCATCAGAGTCTCAGATAAGGGGGGTGTTAACCAGCCTCTTTTTTCAAACAAAACAAAATCTTGTGAATGGTCTTAATCAATAGTTTTCCAACGTTTCTAACTGCACACCACTATCCTGGATCCCAGAAAACACCTACATATATGTTATGGAAATAAAAATTTAATTATTATCCTTGTTATTCTGGGATATATTTTCATTTCCTATTCTATTAAAAACCAATCATAACACCAGCCATAGGCCACAAAAATGACTTCATGATCCAATGCTGGGTTGTAACCACTAATACAAAATACTTTGGTATTATACACAAACCTATAGATTCAGCTGAGCAAACCCAAACAGGATAGAAATCCAAGTCAAGACACATCAGAATCCAACCCCAGAAAACTAAAGACAAAACAATCTTGAAAGCAGGTAGAAAGAAATGACATAATACCGATAGAAGAAAAATGATTAGAGTGACAGTGGATTTCTTATTGAATACTATGGAAGCCAATGGGGGATGTGGCACAACATTTCCAAGAGCTGAAAGAAAAGATCTGTCACCCAGAGTTATACAGATAATCTGTGAAAAATCCTAAAGGAATAAAGTTTAGTAAAATCAAGATCTTCTCAGATGAAGGATAACCAAAAAAAAAAAAAAAAAACCTGTCACCACAAGATCTATCCTAAAAGAATAACTGAAGTTCTTCCAACACGAAGGAAATCATAAGTTTTGAAACACCGTGAAGAATGGGAAGTGTAAAAATACAGAAACGTACAACACTATTCTCTTGAGTTTTAAAAATTATGCTACACATTTAACACAAAAAATAAAACACTGTCTTATGTGGTTCCTAATGTATGTAGGGGAACTATTTAACACAATACTATAGAAAGGGAAGATAAAAGGACCTAAATGGAGCTAAGGTTTTTCTACAGGTTACTCAAACTGGTAAAATGCTGACATCAGTATACTGTGAAAAGCCATGTATGAATAATGTAATGTCTAGTACAACCACCAAAAATCAAATATAAACTCCAACAGAACAATCAAATGGAATTCTAAAAATTTTTCAAGAAGTCCACATAAAGGCAGGAAAATGGACAACGAAAAACAGAGGGAACAACAGAAAGCAAAAGTAAAATAGCAGACTTATGCCCTTGTATATAAATTTACATTAAATATAAAAGGTCTAAGCACAACAATTAGAAGACATTTAGCTGGGTGTGGTACTGTGCACCTAGAATCCCAGCTACTTGGGAGGCTGAGCCAGGAAGATCACTTGAGCTCAGGAGTTCATTTTTTGGATTTCCTTGCATTGGGCTTCGCCTTTGTCTGGTCCTTCCCTGATGAGCTTAAGAATTAACCTCCTGAATTCTTTTTCAGGTAAATCAGGGATTTCTTCTTGGTTTGGATCCACTATTGGTAAACTAGTATGATTTTTGCAGGATGCTGACAGGCCTAGTTTTGTCACATTACCAGGGTTGGTTTTCTGGTTCCGTCTCATTTGGGTAGGCTCGGTCAGAGGGAAGGTCTAGGGCTGAAGGCTGTTGTTCAGATTTTTCTGTCCCACAGGGTGTTCCCTTGATGCAGTACTCTCCCCCTTGTCCTATGGATGTGGCTTCCTGTGAGCCGAACTGCAGTGATTGTTGTCTCTCTTCTGGGTCTAGGCACCCAGCGAGTCTACCCAGTTCCGAGCTTGGTACTGGGGCTTGTCTGAACAGAGTCCTGTGATTAGCCATGGATACCAGTGCCAGTTCCGGCGGAGGTGGTGGAGGGTGCAATGGACTCCGTGAGGATTCTTAGCTTTGATGGTTTAATGCTCTATTTTTGTGCTGGTTGGCCTCCTGCCAGGAGTGGCGCCTTCCAGAAAGTATCAGCTGTACTAGTGTGGAGAAGGACCTGCAGTGGGCAGGGCCCTAGAACTCCCAAGATTATACACCTCACCCTTTATCTTACACTATCTGGGTGGGTAGGGAAAGACCATCAGGTGGAGGAGGGGCTAGGCAGGTCTGAGCTCAGACTCTTCTTGGGTGGGTCTTGCTATAGCTGCTGTGGGGGATGGGAGTGAAATTCCCAGGTCACTGAAGTTGTGTATCTAGGAGATTATGGCTGCCTCTGCTGAGTCATCCAGGTTATCAGCCAAGTGGGGGAAAGCTGGCAGTCACAAGTCTCACCCAGTTCCCAGAAAAACCGAAGGGTCAGTCTCACTCCCACCTTGCTCCCCTAAAACAGCCCCAAGTCTGTTTCCAGGTGGAGGGCAAAAGGAGCTTAAAAACTTGCCTAAGGCTTTCTGCCTCCCAGCTGCGAAAGAAAAGGGCTTTAGTTCTTCCCCTGACTATGAAGTCTACAAGCACAGATGGATTAAAACCCTCCCCTGAGTTCTGACCAGGAGGCTTCTCATTCAAATTGTTACAAAATTCAGCTAGAGAATTCCTTCTCCCAGTGGAGTTTTACCCCCTGCCCCTCTGGCCAATCTCGATGGATCTCTGTGGTGCCAGACAGGAATGGGCTGCTTGGGGACCTAGCAAGCTCTCAGGGCCTTTCTGCTGCTTCCTCTACCCCTGTATTTCGCTTGGCTCAACTAACTTGACTCAGCTCCAGGTAAAGTTAGAAACTTCTCCCGCAAACAGACCTTCAGCATCTCCAGTGGGGGTGTGTGTTCAGGAGAGGAGGGTCTCCCTTTCCCACTTCTGCAGTTGGGGCACTCACAGTATTTGGCAGGGAGGGCGGGGGGATCTCCCGGGTCCTGCAGAAGCAGTCCACTTCCTTCAGAGGGTCTGTGGGTCCTCTCAGGATTGCTGGTTTGTTCTTGCAGTCGATCTGGAGCTAAAACTCACAATGCAAGCCTCCGCATGCTGCTCTGTCCGGAGCTGCAATCTAGTCCTGGCTCCTGTCCTCCATGATCCCAAAATCTTTGAGCCCAGGAGTTCAAAAGCAGTCGGGGAAACATAGCAGGACCCCAACTCTATAAAAAAAATTTAAAAATTAGCTAGGTGGGCATGGTGGCATGTGCCTGTAGTGTCAGCTACTCAGGAGGCTGAGACAGGAGGACTGCTTGAGCAAGCTATGATCACACCACTGCACTCCAACCTAGGCAACAGAGCAAGACCATCTCTTAAGAAAGAAAACACACATACCCACACACCTGTGTAATATAGTAGGATGGAAGTAAACAGATGGAAAAAGATATCAAAAGAAAGCAGGCATGGCTATATTAATATCAGATAAAGTAGAACTGAAAACAAAAAGTGACCAGAACAAAGGATATTACACAATGATACAAGGGTCAAATACATCAATACATAGTAATCCTAAATGTGTATATAACAAAGAGCTTCAAAATAACATGAAATTGAAATGGATAGAACTGAAAGGACAAACAGACAAATCTGCTATTATAGCTGAAGAATTAAACATCCCTCTTACAACAATACAACTACTAGACAAAAAAAATCACTAAGGATACAGAACTGAACAACACCATCAGTCGGCAGGGTATAAATTTATAGAATACTCCACTGAATAACAGACAGACACACATTATTTTTAAATGTCCATGGAACATTCACCACGACAGTCCATATTCTGGGCCATAAAACAAATCTCAACAAAGTTAAAAGAACTGAGATCATACAGAGTGTGTTCTTCTTTTTCCGAGTAAAGTGAAAGCAAGTTTATTAAGAAAGTAAAGGAATAAAAGAATGGCTACTCCATACGCAGAGCAGCCCAGAATGTGTTCTCTACCAAAATGAAATAAAAATAGGAATCATGGAGAAAAACTAGTATTTCCAAACACTTGGAAATTAAACAACACACTTCTAAATAATCCATGGGTCAGGAGGAAGTCTTAAGGGAAATTTTTTAAAAACACATGGAACTCAATAAAAATAAAAATATAACATTTTATGGGATACAGCTAAAGCATCCTTAAAGGGAGACTTACAGCACTTAATACTTCATTAGAAAAAAGTCACAAATCTAAGCTCCCACCTTAAGAAACTAGGAAAAGAAGCACAGAATAAACCCAAAGCAAGCAGAAAAAAAGGAAAAATAATAAATACAAGAGCAGAAATCAACAAAACTGAAAATAGAAACATAGGAAAAATCTATTTAAAAAGCTGATTGATAAGATCAATAAAATTGAAACTCCAGCAAGAGGAAGGAAAAAATAAAGCAGGGTATCACTACAAACACTGCAGACATTAAGAGGGACTAGGTACAAACAATTCTACTACATAAATCTGAGAATTGAGATGAATAGACCAATTCCTCAAGAATCACAAGTTACCACAATTCTTCCAATACGAAATAGATCATTTGAATAGTCCTGTAACTATTAAAGACATTGAATTCATAGTTTAAAAACTACCAAAAGTGAAATATCTTGGACCAGATGGTTTCACCTGAGAATTCTACCATGTTTATAAAAGAATTTATATCAATTCTGTACAATCTCCTCTAGAAAATATTAAGGGATAAAACACATCTCAGTTGCTTTCCCGAGGCCAATATTACCTTGATAACAAAACTGGACTGTTGTATTATTCTTTTTGGTTTTTTCCTGAGACAGGGTCTCACTCGGTTGCCCAGGCTGGAGTGCAGCGGTGCAATCACAGCTCACTGCAGCCTAAACCTCCCCAGGCTCCATGATCCTCCCACCTCAGCCTCCCGAGTAGCTAGGACACAGGTATGCGTCACCATACCCAGCTAATTTTTGTATTTTTTGTAGAGACAGGGTTTTGCCATGTTGCTCAGGCTGGTCCTGAGCTCCTGGGTTCAAGTGATCTGCCCTCCTCGACCTCCCAAAGTTCTGGGATTAGAGGCACGAACAACCATTCCCAGCCTGGACTGTTGTATCATTAAGAATCTTGTTGGTCTTTGTTCTTGGTTCAGGGAGGGAGCCTCTAATCCTCTGAAACTTCCTGATAGGAGCATCTTTATTATTCATGGTAAACCCCTCTGACAGTTTCAGGATAGGGATTAGTGAAAGACCAACTATGTGAGTAAAGTTTGGGCTTTGAACCATATGATCTCAGCCCCATCTCCAAAGAGCTCCGGGAGGGGGCTGCAGTTCAGATTCAATCATGTGACCAATGACTCACTCAATAATTCCTGTGTAATGCCACCCCAACAAAAACTCTGGACACCCAAAGCTTGGGTGAGCTTTCCTGGTTAGTGATACACATCGATGAGCTGGGAGGGTAAAGCATTCTGAGGACACAAAAGCTTTGTGTCTGGGGCCCTTCCAAACTCATCCTATAGTTCTCTCCTTTTGAATTATCCTAATTTGTGTCCTTTATAACAAAACCACAATCCTGAAACAGCACTTTCCTGAGTTCTGTGAGTTGCTCTACTTAACACGAGGAGCTAACAGAAACCCCTGAATTTGTAGCCAGTTGGTCAGAAGTGCAGGTGGTCTGGAAACTCTCAAGCATATAGCTGGTATCTGAAGTGAAAACAGTTTTGCCAAGGACTATGCCTTTAACCTGTGAAATATGACTCAACTCCAGAACCAAATTATGATGTAGTTAGCATCAGAATTGCACTGAACAAAGGCAGTACAGAAAAATGCAGACAAATATCACTCATGAATATAGATGCCAAAATCATCAATCAAATACTAACCAGAATCCAGCATGCTATAAAAAGAATTAAATACCATGACCCACTGAGGTTTATTCTAAAGACACAAAACTAATATCCAAAAAAAAAAAAAAAAAAAGGTCGGGAGTGGTGGCTTACACCTGTAATCCCAGCACTGTGGGAGGCCGAGGCAGGCACATCACCTGAGGTCAGGAGTTTGAGACCAGTCCAACATTGTGAAACTATTAAAAATATAAAAATTAGCCACGCATGGTGGCACTTGACTGTGGTCCCAGTTACTCGGGAGGCAGAGGCACAAGAATTGCTTGAACCCAGGAGGTGGAGCTTGCAGTGAACTGAGATTGTGCCACTGCACTCCAGCCTGGGTGACAGAGCAAGACTCCGTTTGAAAAAAAAAAAAAAAAAAAGTCAACCCATGTAATCTACCACAGAATAGGCTAAAGAAGAAAAAAATCACATGATCATTTCAATTGATACAGAAAAATAATTTGACAAAACTCAGCATCCACTCATGATTTTGCAAACTCTCAGTAACCCAGCAATAGAGGAGAATGATAAACAGTAGCCACACAAAACCAAGAGCTGGTTGGGTGTGGAAACCCTCTCATCATTTCTACTCAACTTTGTACTGAACATCCCAGACAGTGTAAATAAGTAAATAAAGGTTTATAAGTTAGAGAGAAATACAATAGCTCTTATTCACAGATTACATGATTAGTTAAGTAAAAAATCCCAAGAGATCTTGAAGAAGAAAAAAACTCTAAGAATTCATAAATGAATTTAGGAAGGCTGCAACATGCAAAACTCAATCACATTTCTATATATTAGCAATGAACAACTGGAAACCCAAAGTTTTAAAAAAATACTATTTACAGCCAGGTGCAATGGTTCACACCTGTAATCCCTGCACTTTGGAAAGCTGAGGCAAAAAGATGGCTTGAGTCCAGGAATTCAAGACCAGCTCGAGCAATACAGTGAGACCTCCATCTCTACAAAAAAGTTTAAAAATTAGGCAGGGTGGTGCATGTATGTAGTCCCAGCTACTTGGGAGGCCGAGGCAGGAGGACGGACCACTTGAGCTCAGAAAGTGATGGCTGCAGTGAGCTGGGGTCATGGCACTGCCTGGGCAATAGAATGAGACCCTGTCTCAAAACAGAACAAAAACAAAACAAAAATATTCACAATAACTCCCCACAAAATAAAATTCTTAAGTATGAACTTAACAAAACACATATAAAATATATACTGAAAGAAATGCTGACAAAAAAATCAAAGAACTAAAAAACAATAAATATATCATGTTCATGGACTGAAAGTATAAAAACAATAAAGATTTCCCCAAAATTATCTACAGATTTAATCCACTGCCAATCAAAATTCTAACAGGATTTTCTGCACATAAACAGATTCTAAAATTTGCTAAAAAAGGCTAGGATAGACAAAACAATACTAATAAAGAAGAATAACTTGGGAGAAATCCCTATCTCTAATTATAAGAATTTAAAATTATAATAATCAAAACAATGTAGTATTAAAGAGAGAAACACAGATCAATGGAACAGAGTCCAGATGCAGACCCACAGAAGTATAGATGATTAATTTTTGACAAAAGTACAAGTGCAATTCAATGGAGAAAGGATAATCTTTTCAACAAATAGTGTTGGAATTAGACACCCATTTGCAAAAAAACCAAAAATAGTAAGTCTTGACCTAAAACTCCCACCTTATACAAAAATTAACTTAAATAGATGACAGATCTAAATGTAAAACAAAAAACTATCAAACTTTTGGAAAACATAGGAGAAACTCTCTGTGAGTTTGGATTAGGCAGAGTTATTAGATACAATACCAAAAGCATGTGACGTAAAAGAAAAAAATAGATTTATCAAGATTAAAATGATTGCTCTGTGAAAGACAATGTTAAGAGAATAAAAGGTAAGCTACAGAAAATATGTGCAAATTGTTTATCTGGCAAAGACTTATATCTAGAATATATACTTTAAAAACTCTTAAAACTCAACAGTAAAAATACAACCAAATTTTTTAATGGGCAAAAGACTTAGACATTCACCAAAGAGGATATGCGCATGGCAAATAAACATAAAAAAAGATGCTCGGACTGGGCGCAATAGTTCACACCTGTAATCCTAGCACTTTGGGAGGCCCAGGCGGGTGGATCACCTGAAGTCAGGATTTCAAGACCAACCTGGCCGACAGAGCAAAACCCCGTCTCTACTAAAAATACAAAAATTAGCTGGGCCTGGTAGCAGGCGCCTATAATCCCAGCTACTTGGGAGGCTGAGGCAAGAGAATCGCTTGAATCTGGGGTGGCAGAGGTTGCAGTGAGCCGAGATCGTACCACTGCGCTCCAGCCTGGGCGAAAGAGCGAAATGCTATCTCAAAAACAAAACAAAACAAAACAAAAAAAACACCCGGTGCTCAACACAATTAGCCATTAAGAAAATACAAATGAAAACCACAATGATGTAATGCTACACACCTATTAACATGGTTAAATTTTAAAAATACTGACACTCCCAAGAGTTGGTAAGGATATGGAGCAACTAGAACTCAAATACACTGCTGGTAGAAATGTACAATAGCATAGCCACTTTAAGAAAACAGTTTGTGGCCGGGCGCGGTGGCTCAAGCCTGTAATCCCAGCACTTTGGGAGGCCGAGACGGGCGGATCACGAGGTCAGGAGATCGAGACCATGCTGGCTAACACGGTGAAACCCCGTCTCTACTAAAAAATACAAAAAATTAGCCGGGCGAGGTGGCGGGCGCCTGTGGTCCCAGCTACTCCGGAGGCTGAGGCGGGAGAATGGCGTGAACCCAGGAGGCGGAGCTTGCAGTGAGCTGAGATCCGGCCACTGCACTCCAGCCTGGGCGACAGAGCGAGACTCCGTCTCAAAAAAAAAAAAAAAAAAAAAGAAAACAGTTTGTAAGTTTCTCATGAAGTTAAACATATACTTACCATATGACCCAGCAATCCCACTTCTGGGTATCTACCCTAGACAAACATGAAAACTTAAGTTCATGTAAAAATCTGTCCATGACTATTTATAGCAGCTCTAGTCATACTGCCAAAACTGGAAACAACTCAAATGCCCTTCAATGAGTGTAACACAAACTATACGACATCCATACACTCAGCAGTAAAAAAGAAACAGACAGTTGGGCACGGTGGCTCATGCCTGTAATCCCAGCACTTTGGGAGGCCGAGGTAGGTGGATTACCTGAGGTCAGGAGTTTGAGGCCAGGTCAGGCTGGCCAACATGGTGAAACCCTGTCTCTACTAAAAATACAAAAATTAGCCAAGCGTGGTGGCAGGCGCCTGTAATCCAGCTACACGGGAGGCTGAGGCAGGAGAATCGCTTGAACCCAGGAAGAGGAGGTTGTAATGAGCAGATCGCACGACTGCACTTCCACCTGGGCAATAGAGTGAGACTCCATCTCAAAAAAACCAAACAAAAAAAGAAACAAGACTACTAATACATGCAACAACTTGGATAAATCTTAAATGCATGCTGAGTGAAAAAAGCCAGTCTCAAAAGCCTCCATACTGTATCATTCCATATTTATGACATTCTTAAAATGACAACAGAGAACAGATCAGTGGTTGCCAGGGGTTAGGCATGTGAGAAATGGTGTGACTATAAGCATGAGGGAGTTTTTGGGAGTGCTAAAACTATTCTGTATCCCAACTGTGATAGAGGTTACACAAATCTTCACGTGTGTTAAAATTCATGGAACTGTACAGTAAAAAAGAAAGTCAAATTTACTGTATGTAAAAAACAAAAATAAAAAGCAAAATAGGTTGCCTACATCCATCCTCCAACTTAGTGAAGCAAGATCTCCAGTAATGTGATGTAGTTGGTTGTATTTTTAAGAAGCCCCATGGGTGATCTTAGTGTATTTGGATAGCCAAGGATGAGAACTTCTGTTTTAATGCCTTAATTTTGATTTCTCCATCCTTTCTGCCACTTTAACTTTGGGTCAGGGCTTCATCACTCATCGGGCCTACTGGCTCTAATCCGTCTTCTACATAGTGCAAGAGTGATCATGACAAGATAAAGCTCTTCAGCATGGCACACAAAAGCCTCCATGATTTGGCTCCTGCCTACCACTCTCATCTCTCTGCATGCCCTTCCTTGCATTCCACACTCCAATTGTAAAGGAACACTATAAATCCACTGTAAAGATCTGCCATTTCACACCTCTAGGCTTTTGCTCAAATGGTGTCCTCTGCCTGAATTCCATCCCACCACCAGTACGTCCAACCTTTCAAGGCTGCCTCAGTCATATGTTCTGTCAATCTCAACTAAAACCCCTTTCAGTGGTTTTCCAACCATCCTTACCTATAACACTTTCCATGAGCCTCATCTCCTACCATTCCTGCTGTACACTTAAGTCTCTTAAAATGCCAACCTTCTAGGTAACTCTCTCACACTTTGGGTTTATTCGGCTATTCATGCCTAGCTAATGATGCTCCTTCTTCCCCAGAATACTTTTTCCACCCATCTTTTCCTGGCTAAAATCCATTCATCCTTCTAGAATAAATAGATGTTATCAGCCAGGCGTGGTGGCTCATGCCTATAATCCCAACACTTTGGGAGGCCCAGTGGGGATGGTTGTTTGAGGCCAGGAGTTCAAGATCAGCCTGGGCAATATAGAGAGACCCCACCTCTACAAAACATTAAAGAAAAAATTAGCCAGGCATGGTGGCATGTGACTATAGTCCTAGTTACTAGGGAGGCAGGCTAAGGTAGCAGAATCACTTCAGTTCAGGAGTTTGAGGCTGCTATGAGTTATGACTGCACTGCTGCTCTCTAGCCTGGGCAAGAAAGTGAGACCCTGTCTCTTAAAAACAAAAACAAAAGCCTATCTTCACCAAAAAGTCTTCTCCTGCACTTCTAGGCTAAGATAATTACGCTTCTCTATTCCCATAGCTTCCTCCAATTATTACTATCACTACTTACCTTAGCATATTGAAATTATTTTATGTATTCATCTCCTTCAATCTCCTCCTTAAAAGCAAAGACTATATTTTATATCTTATCTTTACATTCATCAGGCTTACAATAAAATTGGGAACAAATATATACTTAAATGTTTTCTAAAGAAAGGAATAAATGCCAGGCATGGTGACTCACGCCTGTAATCCCAGCACTTTGAGAGGGGGTGGATAACCTGAGGTCAAGAGTTTGAGACCAGCCTGGCCAACATGGTGAAACCCCATCTCCACTAAAAATGCAAAAATTAGCCAGGCATGGTGGCAGACGCCTGTAATCCCAGCTACTCGGGAGACTGAGGCAGGAGAATTGCTTGAACCCAGGAGGTGGAGGTTGCAGTGAGCAGACATCGCGCCACAGTACTCCAGTCTGGGTGACAGAGCAACACTCCATCTCGACAACAACAATAACAAAAAAGCAATAAATGACAGTGTAAATTTACCAGATAACTTAATATACATCTCTTTTTCTCCAAAAGACCTAACTGGGTAACATATGTTGGTAACACCTAAACCTTGATCTACAACTCAGATCTCTCCACTAGGCTTTTGTCATGTTATAAACTACTATCAACCAAACATCTTTACTCATGTGTCCCACATGCATTCGAACTCAATATAACCATAATTAAATCCATTTTTTCATCAACCCATTTAAGTCGAATGTGCTTATTTTCTCATACTGCCATTTTTGGTGAACAGATCCAACTTCTCAAAATCATGTCATTAGAAACCTCAGAATCATCCTAAATGCCTTCCTTTCTCTCATTCCTCACACCCAAACATTTATGAAGTCCTGTTAATTTACTGATATCTAAGCTTTCCATATTCAGTGCCTCAGGTTCAAACCCTTGCTTCTTCAAACCTGTGCTAAGGCAACAGTTTATTAATATTAACAGTCTCACTGCCTGCAGTTCTGAAGCCCAGCAATCTACTTTTTTTTTTTTTTTTTTTTTTTTTTGAGACGGAGTCTTGCTCTGTCGCCCAGGCTGGAGTGGAGTGGTGCAATCTCGGCTCTCCGCAAGCTCCACTCCCCAGGTTCACACCATTCTCCTGCCTCAGCCTCCCAAGTAGCTGGGACTACAAGTGCCTGCCACTATGCCTGGCTGATTTTTTTGTATTTTTACTACAGACGGGGTTTCACCATGTTAGCCAGGATGGTCTCGATCTCCTGACTTCGTGATCCACCAGCCTCGGCCTCCCAAAGTGCTGGGATTATAGGCGTGAGCCACTGCACCCAGCCACAAACCTAGTTTTCAATATGCCAATCAGAGTAGAGTGATTTCTCTGAAATGCAACATCAATTTCACTCCTTTGCTTGGCAATCTACTGTCTGTAACAGAAGGTGGGGCCCTTGAACATGGGAGGCAGAGGTCGCAGTGAGCCGGGATCGTGCCACTGCACTCTAGACTGGCAACAGAGCAAGACTCCATCTCAAAGAAAACAAAACAAAACAAAACAAAAAGAGGTCTTCAATGATCTCACCCCTGCTTTCTTTGCCAAACTATATTCCCACAGTCATACTGAACTCCCTGCAGTTCCTAAGTGCAGACATGCTTCCTTAAACCTCTCTATGCTCATGCAATTAGTTCTGCCACAGCATGCTCCTATAATTCTATGGCAAACTCATCTAGTGATCTTCCAAGCCTGAAGTCTAGAGTGATTCCTCTATGAAGCTGTTCCTGATCCATGACCCCACCCCAATACTCCTCCTGAAAAGAACTTATCAATTATTCTTCCTTTGGGTTTCCATCAATTTCATATATGTCTACCATAGCACCTATTTATCCATTTTAACATCTATTTACTGCACATCTGTCTTCCCCCAAGAGATTATAAGCTGTTGAAGGTAGGAACCACGTATTAGTGTTCCCTAGTTTCCCTAGTGCCTAATACAATTTTAAGACACACTTAAGATGTTCAATAAATGTTTGTTACATAAAATAGTGAAGACAAAAAGTATTTTTATTAGCTTTTAATCTTGTGGTAAAATTGGAGTTCATAGTAACATAATTTAATATACAAAACATTAGATTAACCCAAAGAGCCACAGAGAAAAAAAATTCACCTTTTTTTTTTTGAGACCAAGTTTCGCTCTTGTTGCCCAGGCTAGAATACAATGGCACCATCTCGGCTCATTGCAACCTCCGCCTCCCGGGTTCAAGTGATTCTCCTGCCTCAAGCCTCCCGAGTAGCTGGGATTATAGGTATGCACCACCACATCCGGCTAGTTTTGTATTTTTAGTAGATACAGGATTTCTCCATGTTGGTCAGGCTGGTCTTGAACTGCTGACTTCAGGTGATCCACCCACCTCAGCCTCCCAAAGTGCTGGGATTTCAGGCGTAAGTCACCATGCCCAGGCGAAAAACCCACTTTTTTTTTTTTTTTTAACAGAAAATGGCTAATGGGCATACCCCATATACTTAAACTATCATCAACAAATTATAATGAGGGCTTACACCGTTTAAATAATACACATTATTCCTAAGGGCAAAGCAAAGGTTGTTTTTAATACTTCCTCATCTCACCAGTCTGCACCTTTCTATTCTGTGTCCTTACAACCTCATGCTGTCCTTACATTATATAAAGGAGCCTCTATCAGGCCTGTCCCAGTCCTACCATGTCCCGTAATGTCCCATGTTCCAAAATTAATCCATTCTCTCCCATTATTTCAGTCAAGTTTCCCATTTTCTCAATGGGACAAAACTCAGCTAGATGTTGAAAGCAAGAAAGCACTCTCCAAAAATCTAAGGACAGTATCAACATATGAATAACTAGTATGTCTAATATTCCCAAAGGTTATCTGCAAATAAATACTAATAATAAATATAAACAAATATTGAATTATTATGAAGGAAGATTTTTGAGAAATTTCCCAATGGGCGAAGTAGGGAAGGAAGACAGAAATGCATCTACTCAGGACTAAAAAAGTTTTAATCAAGTTATAACGGAATGAGCACAAATTTTAGCTGATTTCAGGAAAGCACTTATGAATATGAAATACGAGAAAAAGGCTGGGCACAGCGGCTCACATCTGTAATCCCAGCACTTTGGGAGGCCAAGGCAGGCAGATCACTTGAGGTCAGGAGTTCAAGACCAGCTTGGCCAACATGGTGAAACCCCTTCTCTACTAAAAATACAAAAATTAGCCAGACGTGATGGCATACAACTGTAGTCCCAGCTACTTAGGAGGCTGAGGTGGGAGTATCACTTGAACCTGGGAGGTGGGGGGTGAAGTGAGCTGAGATCGTGCCACTGTACTCCAGCCTGGTCGACAGAGTGAAACTCCATCTCAAAAAATAAAAAAAGAAATATAAGAAAAAGAACATCTATGACTCACAGTACTATTTTGTGACTCAAATATGAAACACACGAAAATAACTAACTGATAAATGGCAGTTTCCATATAATTGAAAAGAACCTGGTATCCATCTCTAGAAAGGATCCCAAGTATCTGCAAGAGTAAATCTATACTGGTTAACACTGGGCTTTCTACAGACATTAAAACAACCTGTACTCTTAAATTAGCTTTCCATACCTTTTCTGGATGTGTTGAGAAGGCCTTAAAGGATACACACATGAAAATGAGATCTTCCAAAACCTTATACATCTTTCTTAGCTTAGTTTGAGATGAAGCTAAGACTTGTGTTTTAGAAAATAACAGCAAACAATGAGATTCTCTCAAAAATACTTTTTATTTCTTATATAATACTTAGATTACCAAAGACATAAATTACAGTAAGTCCTCACTTAACCTTGTTGTTCTTGGAAATTGTGACTTTAAGCAAAATAATGTATAACAAAATCATTTTTTTCTAATCAACCTTATAATCACATGTTTAACTAACCAATATTATTAAAGGACCTGCTGTATGTCATTTCACTTAAAGTCACAGTTTCCAAGAACCTATATCAATGACATTAAGTCAGGATTTACTGTATAAATATTTCCTAGTCAAAAGCCTATATGAGGCCAGTTATTCTTTCCTCATTTTGAGAAATCAAAGTGAGAAAGGAATTGAAGAACAAAACAATTTCCTTCCTATTATTACAAGCTAATGGGTAATCAAGCCCAAAGTACAATCAATTTATAATACCCTAGTTAGGCATACTCTAAGCAATATCAAAAACATTTAAATTATCCCTGTGTTCACTACGAGGTTGACTTGCTAGTAAATAAATATAACTATTATTCAATCATCTATATTTGATGTCAGCAATCTTCTTCCTTGATTTTATGTTTCTACTTCAATAAGCAGCCCATTACTTACACTTGTGTGTATGTTTTCTTTTTCCTCTTACTCTACATTTAAATACCACATGCTTGAGGAAGAAGCATACAGACCCCTGGATGACACACTTTTTTTTTTTTTTTGAGACAGAGTTTCGCTCTTGTTGCCAGGCTGGAGTGCAAATGGTGCGATCTCAGCTCACTGCAACCTTCACCTCCCAGGTTCAAGCTATTATCCTGCCTCAGTCTCCCAAGTAGCTGGAATTACTGGTGCCTGCCACCACCCTTGGCTAATTTTTTGTATTTTTACTAGAGATGGGGCTTCACCATGTTGACCAGGTTGGTCTCGAACTCCTGACTTCAGGTGATCCACCCACCTCAGCCTCCCAAAGTGCTGGGATTACAGGCGTAAGCCAATGCACCTGGCCCAATGACACACTTCTTCTAACCATGCCATGAAATATTTTATTGTAGTTCTACCACAAGACACGTTACTTGGTATGATCATATGTCAGAATTTTCTTGTATTTGCAACACTTTTTCTCCGTATACCTACACATATTTGTTCTAAGAAAAGTATTATATAATCTGCTTTTTCCAATCATTCATCTTCCCATATCAATAAGTATATTTCAAGCACATCACTACACAGTACTCTGTAACATTCCCTTGTATTAACATCATTTAATCAATCCTATATTGTTGACTACCTGAGTTATTTTCATATTTTAGTAATTAAAAACAGCATAATGATGAATACACTTGTACATACATCTTTGTAACACATTTCTCATTGTTTTCTAACAATATTCTAGAAGAATTTGAAATAGGGGGGTGAGAGAAAGCGGTGGAGAGATGAGGGAGATAAAGAAGGCAACAAGGGAAAAAGATGACAGAGAGGTGAGATAAGGCATTTTTTTAAAAAAGATATAAAAGAGAATGCTTATGTTTATTAGCAGAGTTGCTGTTTTAACATTTTCAGCAAATTCCTATTACATTTACCTAGGATGAAACTCTTATAATTTTTTTTTTCCTTGAATAGCCATGGATGCTACTGATTCTTTACAGTCTTAACAAACTGAACTATTCTTCTGGAAGCTTATTTTCTTTGCCTGGATATTTACAAGATTAATTTTTTATCACTAATATTAAAAAATATTGCTAGACTGAGATTTCTAAGTCTTTTCACATTGAGTATTTTTCTTCCTAGAATATAGCAGTTTGCACACACAAGTATTTTTTAGTGCAGTTTTCTCCAGCATATCTTTGATTATTGTTTTGCCAGCAATATCTGGTTTTTGTTTTATCTTTCAGAAAATGAGTTATCCATATGTTACATGGCTTATGTTCCCTGTCCTCCATATCTAGCTCTTCTTTCTCATCCTTTTAGCTTTTCATTCATTCTGGGATCTAGCAATAAACTACCACCTATCTACTGTTCTACCATGTAGTGAATTTTCCCTCATTTCTGCAATGTAGTGGTCATTTGTGAGGATACATCAAGGGTTGTAAACTAAATGCATATTTGTATTTCAGGTTACTCTCTGATTATTTTTAAACTGTTGAATTGAGTTAAAATATGTCTTTATAAATCAAGAATGTTTTCATAGATCAATGCTAATAGAGATTCTGAGGGTTTGAAAAGGAGAAAGGAGAATCAGGTAGGAAATTAACGTAAATGGGTCAAAAAAAGGAATGGAAATACTGTGGGAATTTTTAAAATAAAAAATTCAGGGCCAGGCGCAGTAGCTCACGCCTGTATAATCCTAGGACTTTGGAAGATCGAGGCAGGCAGATCACGAGATCAGGAGCTCGAGACCAGCCTGGCCAACATGGTGAAACCCCATCTTCACTAAAAATACAAAAATTAGCCGGGCATGGTGGCATGCGCCTGTAATCCCAGCTACCTGGGAGTCTGAGACAGGAGAATCACATGAACTTGAGAGGCAGAGGTTGCCATGAGTCGAAATGGCACCACTGCACTCCAGCCTGGGCGTCTTTATTTAAAAAAAAAAAAAAAAAAAAAAAATTCAGGATAAAAATAAGAATTTAGGCTGGGCGCGGTGGCTCACGCCTGTAATCCCAGCACTTTGGGAGGCTGAGGCAGGCAGATCACGAGGTCAGGAGATCGAGACCATCCTGACTAACACGGTGAAACCCTGTCTCTACTAAAAATACAAAAAATTAGCCGAGCGTGGTGGTAGGCGCCTGTAGTCCCAGCTACTCGGGAGGCTGAGGCAGGAGAATGGCGTGAACCCAGGAGGTGGAGCTTGCAGTGAGCCGAGGTTGCACCATGGCACTCCAACCTGGGCGACAAAGCGAGATTCCGTCTTAATAAATAAATAAATAAATAAATAAGAAGAATATTAAAAAAAAAGGAAAGAGCTAGAAAAAAAGCAAATATTCTTAAGAATATTTAATTTCCAAACTCAAAAAAAAAATTTTGTTTTCTTAAACACTTTCTGAAACACATTATTAATAGTGACTATCTTAGACAAAATATTTAGGGACATTAGTTTACTAAATCAATAAAACCTTTACATTAAGAAGTTTTAGTCAAACCAACTGGTGAGATATATCTTAATTACACAGAACAGCATTAGGCATGCATGAGCAGCAAAACCAAACAAAGCTTCTTATTTGCTATTAATGAAAGATTATATTATTTTTACAAATGTTAAGGATAGAAAGTTTCAATGAGACTGAATTGGCAGAAACCATTTAGGGGAGTGCTAAAAAAAAAAAAAACGGCTATTCAATTTAGCAACACAAAACTGAAAACTACTTAGTAAAAATAAATATTATTTTAACTTAGTGATAAAATGGAAAAAGATTAGCAAACCTTTCTTAAAGACATTTTTCATTCAAACCAAGAAAAAGCCATCAAACAAAAAGAACTATAACAGTGATAATTTTGAGAACCTAACATTTTCTTAGAGAAACCATAATTTTGCATATTAATTACCTACTAAAGGGGGTTTTTTGAAATGTAAAAGAAAATTAAGAATTGAGAAATATTTAACTATTTCATAAGGAAAGTAATTCAATGAAGGTAGCCATACACACAAGTTTAAGAGAGTATATGTTGGCATACTCATTGACTTTTTAAGGAAAAAATGTGTACACATTACAAACAAAAGTACCTTTCCTTCTACTTTACCACTCAAGGCATCTTCTATAACAGCCATAAACATGGGGATTGAGGGTGGAAACAAAAAGAATAAAATACCTTCACTTCATTTATTCAAACACACAGATTCATCATTGCTGTTAGTAAAAAAACACATTCTAATAATATAACTTTAATTCTCCCTTTGCATCTTCTAGCGAGATAACTATAGACAGAGCTGTTACTTACTATAAAAAATTTTTCTCTGATAATTGTAAAAACTCATTTTTTGGACACCGATGTATATTATAAAATCTTAATTACTGACTATTAACTGGTATCAAACAACCTACACCTTATTTTTACTCTTCACCTTTGCACAGATGCACATGGTTCCATTCTCATTTCTAAAGATCAAACAAAGCACATTAGAAATTACACATAAGCTTTGCTTGTCACTGCATTAAACATTGTTGCTTTCTGACACTGCATTAAACAAACACATTCTCAATTATCAGGTAAGAAGTAAAACTTAGGGAATGGAAGCATGAGGACCCAATAAATTGGATGAAACAAAATAATCAACTTCTTCCCAACTATTAACACTCTTTAGCTGATGTATAAGAATAGAAGGCAAGAAAATCTGATTAACATGTTAATAAGATGTTAAGAACGAGCATTAGAAAACTTAAAAGAAAATCCTTGTTATTTGGAAAAAGAAGTAATATTATTTTTAAAAAATTAAGAAACAATGAAGACTAGTCAATCTTACCAGATACCACATTAAGTACTATACGAATATAAATTGAAAATGACTGATGGAATATGATGTGATGTTTTAAAATTACTTAGTAACTGCTATTAAAACACCCATCAATTCAGGGAAACAAAATGAACTTTTAAAATACATACTTCATATTATATACCCTGCTATAGTCTGAATGTTTGTGTCCTCCCAAAAATCATGTTGAAACTTGATTCCCAGTGTGATGGAATTAAGAGGCGGGGCCTTCAGGAGGTGACTAGGTCATAAGGGTGGAGCAGTCATGAATGGAATTAGTGCCCTTATAAGAGGTGTATTTCACTCTTCTACTTTGTGACAATACAACTAGAAGGTACTGTCTATAAGGAACCAGCTATCACCAGATATGGAATCTGTCAGCACAGTGATCTTTGAATTCACAGTGAGAAATAAAGAACTGTGAGAAATAAATTTCTGTTGTCCATAAGCCACCCAGTTTACAGTATTGTTACAGTAGCTCAAACAGATTAAGATATACCCTAATAACCCTCAAGAAAAAAAGGATGAAAAATATCAAATTCATAGAAAATGAAAGTACAGATATCCTAACTATAAACAGGAATTTTTATGTCTTTGTTTTTCACTCTTAGAACAGAAAAAAAAGAATGCAAAGGAAAGGTGAAGTGATAAAACACTGATCAAACCCAATAAATCTAACAACAGCAAATTCTCTGTCTTGTCCTCAGTGCTCTGTTGTTTATTTGTACCTAACACAGGTATATTAAGTATGGCAACCTTGCCTTAAGGAACAGTCATGAATGACCACACTCTAACCCAACAATCAAAATCTTAAGAGTTTATTTTAAACAGTTCTGCATATATAACAAACACTAACCAAATTCTGCAAGGGATTAGTTAAAAAAAAAAAAAATCTGTGTAGCAAAACTTAAATGTAACATGTCCCCAAACTCAAAAATATTTAAACAAATGACACACTGTTAAAATGCTAGGTAGGAAGACAACATAGATATATAGAAAATGCACATGAAATATTGACTAGATAACAGAAAATCATGACAATTACACAGTAATTATATTTATATACTTACAGATGAAGTCACTGAGATTTACAACTAGTTATTTTCAGATAAAGTCTTATTGGTAATTTCACAAAACGATATTTTAATAAGATTTTGTTCTTATATCAATTCTTAAAATGATTTGAAATGTTACAAAATATTAATATAAAAAGCAAATGAGAGTAGTTTTAAAGGGTTAGGCATAGAAGCACAATAAAAGCTAGCCTATCCCGAATCCCTGGGAGGTGTTACAGGGCACATTAAATTTCCAAACAGCTTAAATTACTGACACTTTAGTTTAAAATTAAATCTTAGAAGATACATACACACAAATTTGCCTGACTTCTTAAGCAGAAAAGAGAATTAAAATTATATTGTACACGACAGATTTGAGGATCCCATGATGAACACATGAACATTCACCCTGGAGATTCACTGAAATGTACACAGCAATATTTTCCTGTATTGCTGTTATTTCTATGTCTATTCAGTTTATGGCCCTTTTTCTCTTCTTGACAGTGCCTTTCTTTCCACAGTCGCCCTTCTTTTCCTTTTTGTATTGTTACTTACAAACATATAGTACTGTGATTAAGGGTGCAGGACAGGATTGCCACATTAGGCCAAAAAGCAGAGCGCAACACAACTCCCAAGATGACTATGTAGGCTCTAAGGTCGTATTCCAACTCTGCCAAACACAAACTCATTTTCTTCATTTGCAAAATGCAGGTAACAATAGAACCTAAGCATATAGGGTTATTCTGAGGACTAACTGAGATGAAGTCAATGAAGTATTCAACTGGCACAGAACCTGGCATACACTAAACACTCAACAAATGTTAGCTATTCTTTTTCCCCCTATGAATGCCTTAAAAATTAAATAGTTTTTTTTTTTCTTTTTTTGAGACAGAGTCTCACCTTGTTGCCAGGCTGGAGTGCTGTGGCGCAATCTCGGCTTCACCGCAACCTCCACCTCCCGGGATCAAGTGATTCTCCTGCCTCAGCCATCCGAGCAGCTGGGACTATAGGCATACACCACCACGGCCAGCCAATTTTTGTATTTTTCGTAGAGACAGAGTTTCACCATGTTGGCCAGGATGGTCTCGATCTCTTGACCTCATGATCCACCACCTCAGCCACCCAAAGTGCTGACACTACAAGCACGAGCCACCATGGCAGGCTTTTTTTTTTCTTTTTTTTTTTTTGAAACAGAGTCTCACTCTGTCACCCAGGCTAGAGTGCAGTGGTGTGATCACAGCTCACTGCAGCCTCAACCTCCTGGGCCACCTCATCCTCCCAAGTAGCTGGTGCACACCACCACACCCAGTAATTTTTTTTTTTTTTTTTTTAGTATTTTTTTTGTAGACACAGGGTTTAGCCATGTTACCCAGGTTTGTATCAAAATCCTGGGCTCAAGTGATCTCCCTGCCTTGGCCTCCTTAAGTGCTGGGATTACAGGTGTGAGCCACCACATCTGGCTGCTCAATTTTTTGAAGAATATGCTTGTCCATGTCCATGCTCCTGTGTATGTGTGTGGAGAATGAAGTCTGGGAAAAATACAGGTTGAGCATTCCTAATCTGAAATATTCCAAAATCTGAAACTTTTTGAGAACTGACATGAAGCCAGAAGTGAAAAAAATTCCAAATCTGATCTCATGTGATGGGTCACAGTCAAAAGACAGTCAAAATTTTGTTTCAGCCGGGCACGATGGCTCACACCTGTAATCCCAGCACTTTGGGAGGCCGATGCAGGCGGATCACGAGGTCAAGAGATGGAGACCATCCTGGCAAACACAGTGAAACCGTTTCTACTAAAAATACAAAAAAAAATTAGCCAGGCGTGGTGGCAGGCGCCTGTAGTCCCAGCTTCTCGGGAGGCTGAGGCAGGCGAATGGCATGAACCAGGAGGCGGCGGAGCTTGCAGTGAAGGGAGATCGCGCCACTGCACTCCAGCCTGGACGACAGAGTGAGACTCCATCTCAAAACAAACAAACAAACAAAAAATTTTGTTTCACACACAAAATTAAGAACAGTGCATAAGACCAGGCGCAGTGGCTCATGCCTGTAATCCCAGCACTGTGGGAGGCCAAGGCCAGTGGATCAACTGAGGTCAGAGTTTGAAACCAGAGTGGCCAACATGGCAAAACCCCATCTCTACTAAAAATACAAAATTAGCTGAGCATGGTGGTGCATGCCTGTAATCCCAGTTACTTGGGAGGCTGAGACAGGAGAATCACTTGAACCTGGGAAGTGGAAGTTGCAGTGAGCTGAGATCGCACCATTGCACTCCAGCCTGAGCAACAAGAGCTAAACCCCCTCTCCAAAAAAAAAAAAAGAAAAAGAACAGTGCACAGAATTACCTTTGGATTACGTTTATAAGGTGTATGTGAAACATAAGTGAATTCTGTGTTTAGACTTCAATCTCATCCCCAAGATATTTCATTATGTATATGCAAATATTCCAAAATCCAAAAAAACCCAAAATTGAAAACATTTTTGATCCCAAGCATTTCCCATATTTAATCTGTACTTCAAAAAGTTAACAGTGTTTCAATGAAGTAACACTTCATCATAACAACTAGGATGGCTAAAAATAAAAAGGCAGTAACAAATATTGGTGAGAATTTGGAGAAACGGGAAGCCTCATACACTGCCGGTGGGTATGTAAGATGGTGCAGGCACTTTGGAAAAGAATTTAGCAGTTTCTTGAAAAGTTAAACATAAATTTATCATGCGGCCCACCAATTCCCTTCCCAGTTTGTCTACCTAGAAGAAATAAAAGTTTACGTCCACACAAAGACTTACACACAAATATTAGTGGCAGTATTATTCATTCAACCCAAATATCCATCAACCGGTAAATGGATAAGCAAAATATAGGACATCTAAACAATGGAATGCTTTTCATCAATAAAAGGAAATGAAGTGTGGATACAAACTTCATGAATGAACCTCAAAAACATACCCAAAGAAACCAGACACTAACGACCACCTGTGTATAACTGCATTTCATGAAATGTCCAGAAAATGCAACTCTAAAGACAGAAAATAGATTACTGAATGCCTGAAGCTAGGGATGACAACAAGGGCACTACGGATCTCATTGAAGTAATGGAAATGTTCTAAAACTGGATTTAATGCTGATGGCTGCGTAATTCAGTAAATTTACCAAAAATCATTCCACTCAAAAAAAGTAAATACTATAGTATGTAAATCATTCATCAGAAAGTTGTTTTTCAAAAAGTTAACAGTGGTTATCTCCAGCTAAGAGTACTACGGTAAAAATGGTTTTTTTTTTTTGAGACAGAGTCTTACTCTGTCGCCCAGGCTGGAGTGCAGTGGAGCAATCTCTGCTCACTGCAAGCTGTGCCTCTCGGGTTCACATCATTCTCCTGCCTCAGCCTCCCAAGTAGCTGGGACTACAGGCGCCCATCACCACACCTGGCTCATTTTTTGTATTTTTAGTAGAGACAGGGTTTCACTGTGTTAGCCAGGATGGTCTCAATCTCCTAACCTCATGATCCACCCACCTCGGCCTCCCAAAGTGCTGGGATTACAGGCGTGAGCCACTGCGCCCAGCCCTGTATCACAGTAAATTTTTATTGTTGTACTTGCACTTTTGAAAATGATTTGAAGGATTCGTTTATAAAAAATATCAAATTCCCAAACTTACTGGAATTATAAAAGTATACAGACTAAAAGTCATAGAGATTCTCTTCTATATAAAGTACTTGGCCTTCATGATATGTACTTCGCTTCTATTTTTATTATTTCATTTCTTAGCAAAGTTCTGACAAATGAGGATTGTTAAACAGCTGATTAAATGAAGCCTCAGTGCACACATTTTTGTTAAGGAAAATTAATAGCCTCACATGGAGTTTCCTAAAGACACTGCCAGTGGTAATATGAAATATTTTAAAGATTTTTTCTTTCTTTTTTTGAGACAGAGTCTCACACTGTTGTCCTGGCTGGAGTGCAGTGGCACCATCTTGGCTCACTGCAACCTCTGCCTTCCAGGTTCAAGCCATTCTCCTGCCTCAGCCTCCTAAGTAGCTGGGATTATAGTCGCCCACCACCACCACGCCCAGCTAACTTTTTGTATTTTTAGCAGAGACAGAGTTTCACTATGTTGGCCAGGCTGGTCTCGAATGCCTGACCTCATGATCCACCCGCCTCAGCCTCCCAAAGTGCTGGGATTACAGGCGTGAGCCACCGCACCCAGCCATTTTAAAGATTTTCAAAGACTTTTCTGAATGAAAAGATAACATAGGTTATATAAACAAATTTAGTTATATCAAGTCTAAGCAAAACAAAATATCAAAAGTAGAACACAAAACTTTTTAAATACTTTTGAATACCTGAGCTCAGAACTTTTAAGAAGCTTTTCAAGAGCCTCTACTTATGACACACTAAAGCCTCAGAATAACTGCTTTCTAGATTCATGAAACAATCAGAGACGAGCCAAAGACAGGATTGTATTGTGTAAACATACATATAGTAGACGCTATAAGTGGAAAGTTGAATAAAGAAATCAAAATGGGTCTGAAAAGTTAGGATAAAAAGGGAACTTGCATTCATTTCCTAAGGCTGCCTTAACAAATTACCATAAATTTGGTGGCTTAAAACAACAGAAATTTTCTCTCACAGTTCTGGTGGCCCGAAATCTAAAATCAAGGTCGCAGCAGAGCTATGCTACATCCAAAGGCTCCAGGGAAGAATCCCTCCTCTTCCTTACAAGGACACCATTCACTGGATTTAGGGCCCACCTAATAAGGCCCTAAGTTGAGGATCTCAATTTCACCTCAAGGGCTTTCACTAATTACATCCACAAAGTTCCTATTCCAGGAAAAGAACCAGACAAGTGAAAGGCTCATTTCTTTGGTAAAAAACCTCCCTGCAAAAAACCTGACAAGACAGGCTGGGCGTGATGGCTCACGCCTGTAATCCCAGCACTTTGGGAGGCCAGGCGGGCAGATCACGAGGTCAGGAGATCAAGACCATCCTGGCTAACACGGTGAAACCCCGTTTCTACTAAAAATACAAAAAAAAAAAAAAATCAGCCCGGCGTGGTGGCGCTACTGGAGAGGCTGAGAGGCAGGAGAATAGCATGAACTCAGGAGGCGGAGCTTGCAGTGAGCCAGGATCGCGCCACTACACTCCAGCCTGGGTGACAGAGCGTGACTCCGTCTCAAAAAAAAAAATCGACAAAACAAAATTGAAATTATTTTGTGTTATTCTCAGTAGAAAATATCCTATCATCAGAAAACTCTATCATTAAAACATTTTAAATACATATAAAAGGCAGGATGAAAATATTTTACTATATAAAAACCTATTTCCCAAAGGCTTTTTCTATCCTAGTGTTCCCCATTGAGGTGAATGCTATCTTCCCTACCCTGAAGCTCTGGCTACAAGACTGGATGCCATCCCCTCTGTCAACCAACCCATCAGCAAATCCTGTGGATTCCAAAATATATTCTAACTGCACACAATTATCACTCTTTCCACTACCACCAACCTAGTGTAAGTCCCCATGGTCTCTGGCCACAGTGAGCCTTTAAAAATATAAACATGCTGTCACTAAAATCCCAAATCTGCCCTCCCCGTCCTATCTTTCCCCCTCTCTCTCTCAGCCACACAAGCCTCCTTGCATCCTGAAACACACCAAGCACACAACCATCTTGCTGTTTCCTGTTTCTATTTCATTGAGTCTGAAAGACTAAATCCCTCACTTTTGTCACTTCTCTGCTCAAATGTCATCTCACAGATAGGACTTTTCTGACAACTCTAACTAAATCAGCACTCCCACCCTTTTCCCTTTAACCTTCTGAACTCTTTCTTCTGATGATACAAGGTTGTTACTATCACCCTCACCCTACTAGAATGTGTGTTCTATGAAAGCATGTTTGGTTCACTGCTGTATACCCAGCAATGAAGTAGTATCTGGCACATAAGAGGAGTTCAACAAATACCTGATTGAAATATATACCTAGTTTGGAATGACAACAATAACTTACTCAAGTATATTTTTCCCTTTTCAAATATCCTTCCTCCATTATGTGAGGAATATTATGACAAAAATTTCCCCAAATGATTTCCCATTCACAATTTTCTCTCTAAGTTAAACCTTAACAGGAGATACAAATGAGTTACCTGCCCCTAGATGGGGTGGGAAAGAAAGCTAGTCAGCAAAATAGTCCTCTGATGTCGATATTTCTCCTGCTCCTTATTTCATACTTGCTTCTCCTTCCCACACTATCAACACATCTACTGCTTTCCCCAAACCTGTGTTTACAGAAACACAGGTTTGTGTACTGGTTTCCACAAACCTCTTCTGGAAGATGGTTTCACCAGTAGTTAGGGTTATTGTACTTGCCCTTCTTTCCCCAGTGTACCAAAGTAAGTTCCAAGGAACAACATATCCTACGGGAGTTAACCGAGTTAGCAGACAATGAAAAAGGATCACATACATTCAGGAAAATCTTCATTAAACAAAATTCAGCAGGTGTCTTTCTTGGAGGACTTTTCAGAATCTTAACTATGTTCATGTGCATTATAAATTTCCCAAATGGAAATAGATTATACACTGTAATCCAAACTTATTTTTTCAACCCAAACTTATTTTCTTCAAAGAGCTTCTCTAAGAACTTGTAGTCTACAACATTTATTTTATTCAACACTATTCTGGAGCAAATGTCCTAAAAACAAATCTGAAATGTGAAAGAAAAGAACAAATGCAAATAGGATCAATCTTTCAGTTATGTCATTAATTATAGTCTTCTACCCATCTCAAAAATTCAGGTAGCTTGGCTTACTGAAAACACTTTTTACTTTAGATATCAAAGAAGGCTTAAACAGAGATTTGTTAATGGATTTAAATTATAATTAAGGTGTTCACTGATGTTTAAAATATTTTAAATTAAGGTATTCACAGGATATTGTTTGGGGATAAATCATTTTTTTCATAAATGGTGAAGAGTGATGAAAATTAACAGTTACCAAAAGTAGCATAAACGCAGAGCCCAAAGCATTCAGGTAATTTCCCCTCCACCCACATATCTTTTTTATAACACCACCAACAAAAATAAGGGTGGGATTAAAGGGGCAGAAGGAAGCAAGTTCTGAAAAGTTTGAGTCTCAATATTATATTTCTGGATGAAACTATAATTATAGGTAATAGACTCTTATATAAGAAAACTAAGTCAACAGGATCACTTTATAATATGAACAATATAGGCTGGGCGCGGTGGCTCAAGCCTGTAATCCCAGCACTTTGGGAGGCCGAGACGGGTGGATCACGAGGTCAGGAGATCGAGACCATCCTGGCTAACACGGTGAAACCCCGTCTCTACTAAAAATACAAAAAACTAGCCGGGCGAGGTGGCGGGCGCCTGTAGTCCCAGCTACTCCGGAGGCTGAGGCAGGAGAATGGCGGGAACCCTGGAGGCGGAGCTTGCAGTGAGCTGAGATCCGGCCACTGCACTCCAGCCCGGGCTACAGAGCAAAACTCCGTCTCAAAAAAAAAAAAATAATAATAATATGAACAATATAAATTCATACCCTGTCTGATGCAAAAATTACTTCCCTAACAATTCTGTCTCCATTATTTTCCCATATACCTCCTGGGAACCCACCCTAGTCACTGCCAGTATATGCCTCCCCTTTCCCTTTAAAACCTTCTTCTGGTCAGCTCTTCACCCCTTCCACTCTTATTTTGTATCAGTGCCAGTTTCCAAACTTGAACTCTTTCATCCTAATATTTGCAGAGTATCTTCATAGATATTCGATGTTAGAAAGCGTAAGTTGAACTAGTCACAATCCTAACATAAAAGAAACTCCTGAAACTTAGAGGCCTTACTGGAATAAGTGCCAACTGCACCCTCCCTAGCAGATAAACAATGCTACCTTCAAGCCCAATCCCACAACAATCCTAAATTCTTTGAAACTAAAAATAGCTCAGCTGTTGTCTCATCTGCCAGCAGATGGCCAGACTATTTTTAAGTCAGGATTCTTGAGAGCAGGAATGGATCAGGCTAAGCTAGGGCAGCCTAGACTCCCTCTCTCTGCAGAGAGCTGTAGTAGGGCAGGTACCAAAAGAGGGCAACCTGGAGCTGTTCCTGGACCTGTGGCCTTCACATCAGTTTTAACTGTGGGGGGGGGGGGGGGGGATTATTTCTTTTTTTAACCATTTTTTACTTCAAAATAAAGTCTGACATAAGAAAATCTGAAAAACGTTTTACATTAACTCTGCATCCCTTTAAAAGTTTATTTTTCTTTCTGTGAAGATAAAAGTTCCTTGATATAGTGTCTTTAAGAATGGATTCTGTTTTAATGAAGTAAAATCTCCCCTAACCTAGATGCTGCTTCATAAGTTATACTTTTTAGCAAAAAAAGTTTTAAGAATACACGATAAGCTGTAATTTCATGAGTACAGTTTACAGAAAATTCATCTATAATTGGCCATGTTAAAAGGTAGCTGAATTAATTTTGAATGGCAATACTCTGAAATCTACTCACATGCCAATACAATGATTTTCAAACAAAAAAGGATTAAAAGTCTGACATACTATGTATTTTCCTGTTTACTGTCCATCTCCCTTCAGCTGTATGCTCAATAAATATCTGGGGAAAGAAGGAAGACAGACATGTGGGTATTTAGAAGGGTTATACCACCACCCACAAAATGACCTCTGTATCTCCACCATCCAACACCCACCCACTCACAATCTATAGACACGAGAGGACTAAATCAGGCCTTTTCAGTTTGCTTTCCCATCCTGCTTGATGCCCACACAGATTAGCAACAGACCAAAGTGGGCCTGGCCCAAGTCTCAATAGTGAAGTGGAGAAGATAAGTCTCAAATGGTTTTCAAGGACAATATATTTGTGGGCATACCATCTTCCTGCAAGACATACTTTACAAAATGAGTTATCCCTCCCAATTTATGTTTGGGTGGTGATGTAGATAGACTGCAAGGGAAGAAACAAAGTTCACCAGGGATTAGCTACCATGAGATTACTGAGATTTTGCTTTGTCGGAGGCTAAATGTAACTTTGTGAAATGTGGGAAAAAATGCCTTATACATCTCAAGTAAATAAAGTACTGTGATGCCTAGCCCCTCCCTGGATAGACACATTCCTCATAACAAGCTTCTACTGAGTATACAGAAGGGACAAAAAAGTAAAAACTGGCAAAATCTGGAATAGACAACCCTGCTACAGTTGGCACACATATCAAGTAATCCCTACCTCCAGAAATGGCAAGGACCATTTAGAGCCCTACATAGGCCCTCTAAAGATGATGCTCATGAGTGGTAGGGAATACCCAATGCATGAGTTAACAGGACAGTGCAATCACATTCATGGCACATTAGAGGAGATGTGACCATACAATCATTAAGTTCAATACCCTAATTTTACAGAAAACTTAAGGCCCAGGGACTTTCTAAATACAACGACGTAACACAACTGGGATTTAAATATAGGATCTCTGACTCTTTAAAGTAGGCTATCCATTAAAGTATGCTTATTTATGTTACCAGTTTGGAGAAGGAAAATGTATACATACACACAACACACTCCATTTCTTCAGTTTGATACTTACAATTTAATGTATTAAAAATATGTTGTAACATGAAAAATTTGAATTATAAAAAATTAAGGCCAGGAGAGGTAGCTCACACCTATAAACCCAGCACTTTGGGAGGCTAAGGTGGGAGGATCTCCAGCCCAGACTTGGAGACCAACCTGGGCAATATAGAGAGACCACCATCTCCACCCAAAAAAAAAAAAAAATTAGCCAGGTGTGGCGGTGTGCCTGAAGCCCCAATTACTTGGGAGGCTGAGGCAGGAGGAATGCCTGATCCTGGGAGTTTGAGGTGGCAGTGAGCCCTGATTGTGCCACTGTGCTTCAGTCTGGGTAACAGAGCAAGCCCCTGTCTCAACAAACAAAAATTTTAAACTTTAATTTGAATCTCTCTAAAGTTCTTTCACCTTTAAGTAATTTATAAACCTACATATAACAATTATTTTAAAAATTCTAAAATCACTTTCTCCCCAGTCCCACCCCAATTTAATTATTCCTTTCAGGATCTAGATATAAATACAGTTTCTGCCACTAGACAAGGATCTTCTCATACACGGGGAACAGTCTTTTGTTACCAACAAAAATAACAAAATGCAAACTTCAAGTCGATGAATAAGGTGAAAAAATAAACTTAAGCCCCTTATACTACACACTCAAATTTTTTAAGATGAAATTTCTTTGACGTTTTCCATATCACCAATTTTAACGATCTAGGGGAAAAAAAAACCACGGTATATCACAGCAAATTAAATAGTAGTCTTCTACTTATTTTGATAATTAAAAACTAATTTTAAGTTGTCTTGACTCCTTAACTTTAGTATACTTTATTGTGGATTTTCTCCCTTTCAAGAAGGCTTTTTTCCAAAGCCTATTTAGCAAGCTTCCTTTTCTTGCCAATTTGACTTAGTGTATTTCCAGTGCTATAAAGTGTAAGCATTAGGAATGCATCTTTGTGTTAAATGGTCTCTCAAACGATTTCATCTTTGATGGATGCAATAGATCTAACAATGTTCCCCCTTTAACTATTCCTTATCTGCCTAACCTCATAGGTAGGAGGTATTGTTTAGATTTTCCCTGCTGCGGGCTTCATTACACTAGATCTCTTCCATCTGAACTATAAATCACAATTCAAGCTTGAGAGCAGCTGCCACCGTCCAGACATGTGGCTAGTGGGTGTCATTGTCTTTTTCATTTTCCTCATTTCAAACCCTCCCTTCCCTTGTCACCTAAAGCCATTTTATCTAAAGGTTCTTTGCTTCCCTGCTTTCACGCCGCCACCCCCACCCCTTAACCACCGGACTTGTTCTTCCAGGTCAGCCCAGTCAGATACAATATTACTCTATGTTTTTCCTGTGGCGGAGGCGGAGAAATGTCAGAACCGGCTGTACCTCTTGTGAACCCCTTCTCAAGACTGTCAACAAGGAAACAACTTCAGCAGCCTATCTCCCCAAAGTACCTCGCTAAACGAAAAAGTTATTGATAATTATGATATGGAACATTTCCCACGCCCAATCTTGACATACCGGCCCCACCTCAATTTCCAAGCTAATAAACAACAGCTCATCTTCTGCTTCATCACAAAGGGTGGTATCCAGTCCGCACCTCACGGACCACCAACAAAATCCTCACTCTCAAGTCGATCCCTCGAACCCAGGTGCCCCGCGATCCTATGCCCGGCCGAGTTTCCCAAGCCCAGCTCACCGCCCTTCCTCTTCTACCCTGCCTCTGCCCCACATCCAGCCGAGTTCCTGTCAACTCCAGACAGGGAGCAGAGGGCTCCGCGAGGGCTCCCCGAGGTCAGAAGCGCGGGCCTCGGGCAAGCCTCGGGCGACCCCAGCCCCCCACGGGCGCCCCCCTTGTCCCCCCGCCCCACAACAAGCACCCCATCCCCCGGGCCTCCTCCCCACTCACCTAACGCCACCTCGCAAGCTTTGCGCAGCTGGGAGTGATGCGCCTTCTTCACTTCCTTGTCGGCCAGTATCTTCTCCAGGGCCCGGGTCAGGAACATGTTCTTCGTCTTCTTCCCCTCATACATGGACGCAGAGAAGGAGGCGGCGGCTCGTCCGACCCGCGGCTCCCAGCGGCTGGAGGGGAGGAGGAGGAGAAGAAGGAAGAGAAGAGAGAAAGGAGAGGGGGTGGAGGTGGGGGAGTGGAGGCGTGGAGGGCAGCGGCAGGATCAGGAAGGGGCAGGCGAGCGAGACTAGCCGCGGTGCCGCCGAGGGGCGTCGAAGTCCTCGCCGCGCCCGAGAAGCCGTACCTCGAGGGCCGCGCCCGTCGGGCCTCAGCTTCTCCCGGCCCGGGGGTCGCGTCCCGGCCGCCCCTCTCACTCGTCCCTCCGGCCCTGGCGGCGGTAACGGAGCCCGGCCTGGGCGGCTGTCTGCCGGGAACTGAGGGACTAGGTGGCGGCGGCTCTCACAGGCACCGCGAGAGGAGGGCTACCCTGGCTACTGTGGGGATTAGCACCCGCCGCGGCCGCGAACTGGCCTCCATCACCGCCGACCTGCCCCGGCCGCCATGTTGGGAGGAAACGACGCGTCACGCAGCGGCCGAACGGCTGCAGAGGAGGAAGCGGCGGCGGCGGCGGCGGCGGCGCTGCCTGCCCAGAGCTACCGCGGCGCCGGGAGGCTGGGGGCGGAGGGCGGCGCGGAAGGAGCGGGCCCATCCGCAGCGCTACGGCGGCCCGGCGGGGCCTCCAGCGTTCGCCTGCAGGGCGGCGTGGGGCGTGGCGGGCCTCTGGTGGCGCCGCGCCCAGCACTTCGGGCTCTTGGCTGCGGCCGAGCTGCGGGACCGGAGATCCCCCCCACTCAGCACCCCTGCTCCTGCCGAAAGAACAGGACTTCTGGCTACTCTGCATCGGCTTCTCTAACTTTCTGATGGGGGTGCAATCCTTTGCATTCCAGGGGTCACAGGAACCACCCGCATCGCCCGTTCTCAGCCACACTGGGTCTCCGCTTGCATCACTGGACTCTAAAATTTCCTCCTTCCCCGGTGCACGGAACTGCTATCCAGGACTGTGCTCTCCGACTACCTCAGGGAGGATTCTGTTTTGGGAAAAGTAAGCCAAAACCTATGATAAGGGTTCGAAAATGTTTCACTTTTTTCTCTCTCTGTCGGATGAATCGGTCAACTCTAGACTTCAGGTCCCTTGTGAATAGACTCAGTTAAGGTGAATGGTTGTGAATGAGGTCCCGTAGAGCCCTGTGTTTCTGTGCCTTTAATACTAAGATTTAGTCCAGGACATGTAAACAAGTTTAGAATGGAAAAGCTTTAAGTACAAACAGATTAACACACGTGACCATGTGGTTGCATTAGTCTGAGTGTAGAACTCAAATTTCTGCAATATTTAATTTCTACAGTTTCCTTCTGAGCAGAAAAAGAATGCCATAAAAATATAAGCAAACATTTTATATGGTGATCTAGGGTCACGTCTCCGAGTTCTAAGCTACTGTGGCTCCATCCACACAGGTTCCCTAGTATTTACTATGCATCTGTCACTGTTCATTGCCTAACTGTAGGCTTGTCCTAACGCGACCATCCAAACCTAAGGAAGGAGAAACTTAAGTGACTGTGAACTTAGTGAAGTGACCGGATTTGAGAAGGCTAAAACCCAGAGGAAATAAAATGGAAAACTTGAAGGTGACAAATTAAAGTGGTAAAATAGATTAATTTTTTTAAACTTTATTGTCCTGAGAAACAAATCTATAAATTAATTAATTTTATTTTAGAGACTATCTCTAGATTACTGGAAATAAAGGATTCATTATACTCTTAGATCAGGTATAATACTGATTTCTGTGTATACGTTAATAAACTTTTTTAGAACAAGTTCCATTTCTTTTATTTTTTTCTTCCCTTCTTTCACAGGTGTTGATCCATTTCTAATTCATCTTTGTTTCTTCATAATGGAGTGTTGTGCCAGGTACTGTTGAGGGTACTAGCTGATCACCAAACCCATTTACTCTCTTTCTTAGTATAGAATTGCATTGTCCAGCCTCACTTGAAGTTAGGTGTAGCCATCCAGGCTTAATCTATTGTTAAAAAAACAAGAAACTCCCACAATCTTTAATGCTCTTTCCCTTCTTTTTTTTTTTTCTTTTGGTAGAAACGGCATCTCACCATGTTGAACTCCTGGCCTCAAGCGATCCTCCTGCCTCAGCCTCCCAGTGCTGAGATTACAGGCATAAGCCACCATGCCCAGCCTCTCTTTTCCCTTCTATGGCCACATGCTGAAGATGGCAGAACCACAAGTTAGGAGTCTTAGTTCCTGAATTGGAACTCTTGGAGAAGAACCATCTACACATTAGGAATACCTATTTTGGACTTTACATGAACGAAGCAGACTCTTCAGTTACGTTTAGCAGTCAGCTTTATCGTAACAACATACTTGGGATTCATTGATGAACCAGACAAGCTGGCACCTGTAGTCCCAGCACTTTGGGAGGCTAAGGCAAGAGAATGACTTGAGGCCAGGAGTTCCAGATGAAACTGGGCAACATAGCAAGACGCTGTCTCTACAAATAGAGAAAAATTAGCCAGGCACGGTGGCATCCACCTGTAGTTGCAGCTGCTCAGGAGACTGAGGTGGAAGGATCGCTTGAGCTCAGGAGTTCAAGGCTGCAGTGAACTATGAGATGATAGTGCCACAGCATTCATAATCATCTCATCTGCTTGCTTTGCTTGTTGATTGGTTGCATGTTTCTCTTATAAGTGCAGGGACCTCATCTCTGTCTATTCACTTCTATGTGCCCATCATCTATTATATTGCTGGCATAGAGAAGGCATTTGCTATAAACTTACAGAAACTTGGATAAGTGAAAGGCACCAGGCTAAGACAAGCATGATACCTGCCCTTTTGAACCTTACGGTGTAGAGCAGGGAAAAGATATTAAGTCAGTAGTGAATATACAATTACAAATCTGTTAAGTATGATTAAAGAATAGAGTGCTGTGAGGGAATCTACTTTGGATTATAGATTCACGGGTGGCTTCCCTGAAGAAGTAACATTTAAATTGAGACCTGAGAGAAGAGTAGACATTAGCCAAACTAAGTCATGAAGAACTTTCCAGGCAAAGTCTCTTGGGGTAGGGGGAAGCTTGGCAAGTTTTAGGAAACAAAACAAGGCAGTGTGGCTGAGAGTTAGGATCAAGGGGAATGGTGCCAGTCAGGATGAAGAGGGAGCTAGGAACCAGATCATTCAGAATCTTGTAGGCAATGTTAGGGGGTTGCAGTTTCATCCTAATAGCAATGGAAATTCATTGAAAGGTTTTGAGGCCGGGCGCGGTGGCTCAAGCCTGTAATCCCAGCACTTTGGGAGGCCGAGATGGGCGGATCACGAGGTCAGGAGATCGAGACCATCCTGGCTAACACGGTGAAACCCCGTCTCTACTAAAAAATACAAAAAACTAGCCGGGCGCGGTGGCGGGCGCCTGTAGTCCCAGCTACTCGGGAGGCTGAGGCAGGAGAATGGCGTG